>NC_092825.1:181593448-181737424 GCF_039878825.1 Excalfactoria chinensis
GGTTTCCATCACTGTCAAATCATCTTCAGTCCACCTCAAGCCACCCACCAACCCTTCTCCAACTCACCTATCCTACTTTCTTCCCCGTGGCATGCTGTTTCTTTAGTAATTTTCAGCACACATCGTTGGTTTGATGTGGTGACTGGAAGGCCTCTTAGTCATAGAATCCTTTAATCATTAAGGTTGGAAAAGACCACTAAGATTCCCAAGTCCAACCCCAACTCACCCCCACCATGCCAACTGACCATGCCCCTCAGTGCCACATCTCCATGGCTCTAGAACACCTCCAGGGATGATGACTTCACCACCTCCCTGGGCAGCCTGTGCCAATGCATTACCACTCTTTTGGAAGAGAAATTTCCCCTAGTACCCAATCTGAGCCTCCACTAATGCAACCTAACATCATTACCTCTCATCCTGTCACTGTTACTTGGGGGAGGAGGCTGACCTCCCACCTGACTACAACCACCTTCCAGGGTGTTGGAGAGAGCAATGAGTTTCCTATGAGAATCCTCCCTTTTGGACACAGAGAACAGGATTTGTCTTTCCAACATCAGTGGCCAGATCCCTCCAGTTGCTCTGAGCTGCCTTTGTGTTTGTTGCAGAGTTTCTTGTAGGGCAGCTCACTTTCTTTCTCCCGTGGCTCCCTTTAGAAGCACATCACAGTTTTCCTCTACATGAATTACAAAAAGAAGATGGATGCCAATATTCTGAATGAAGGGGCCATGCTGAGGAATGCAATTTGATCAGATATCTCCTACCCTATGCATGGAAATTTTACAATGATGAGGCACTGGCACAGGCTGCCCACAGGACTGGAAGATGCCCCACCCCTGGCAGTGCCCTGAGCCATGTTGGATGGGACTTTGGGAATCTTGGTCTACAGAAGTTATCCTTGTCCATGTTGGAGCCTGATGGATTTTAATATCCCTTCCAACACAAACCGGTCTGTGGTTCTGTGATTCATTCTATGAATTGTGTGGCACACACATTAAGGATGATAATTCCACCTCCCTCTGAATATTAATTTTAATATCCCTTTTATAGCGGCTCATGTCCAAAGGAATGAGGATTTGGTAGAGTAAAGGGATGATATGGGATTTCCTTCAAAATCTTCTCCCAAGACTTGCATTTGCAATGCTTGATCTGAGTTTCTTAAAGGGAAGGACTGAAGATAGAAGACTGAACGTGCATGGTCCAAAATGGGCAGCATTTCTTACTCTGCCTTCATCAGGAAGGATTATTCCAGAGCCATCCAAGCCAACCCAGCAAAGAAGGTTTATCTGCATTGCTGGCCAGGACAACACCAGAAACTGAGCTTGAGCCCATCCTGATGGTGCTCATCCTCCATCCCATGTCTAACCCTGGTGTGTGAGTTTGAATCTGCCCCATCTTGAGTCCTCCAGCATTATCCCAGCAGGCTTCACACCCTCAAACATCAGGTTTCATGCTAGAAAACACCATGCCGGTGGTCTGCAGCACAGCTCGCATATTATTTCAGACAGTTTAACTTGGCCAAAACATACAAAACGGTTGTTATGTCTTGGGGCCAGAGGGGCAGCATGTGAGCTGGGGGATAGCTGGCAATGTATGATGCATAGGGAATGTACTCCAGATGGGAACAGCCCTTGTGAAGTGGGCACTTCTGGTCTGTACCCTTCAGCCCAGGGGTGTTTCCTAATCCTCTGTTATTTGGCAGTATGCATATGACCCATGAATCCCACCACTTGGAGACTCTGTGTCTCCTTGCATTGTCTTCATCCACACCCCAACATGACAACCCACAGTGTTCCGCAGGTAAAGATATCTGACTACATCCACATCACCAGACCATGGAGTGAAACAGCACTGAAGACTTACAATCCACAGACCCTGGAGATTTTACTTTAGCCTAGCCATATCCTGGTCCCCTGGACCCACTCTTGGTTGGGGTGTAGTAGGTAATCCCATGGATCAGGTCTTCTGATTTGAGTTTATGTGAAACAAAACCTCAGTGCAGATGCACGCCCTCCTCTTTGAGAGATTCAATGGTGAGGAAGAGCATGAAAAGCTTTCCCCCTCCCCCAGCTCCATGTTGACTTTGAATTTCAATTTTGAAGCTCAAATAGAACCCAAAACTTGAAAGAAAACCTCATCCCAAAGCTTCCCAGAAGCAATTTCCCCTTTGCAGTCATAGAGATACCACAAGCTGTTTGCTTGGAGCTGGCATACTTTGTTCTGCTCCTTCAGAGACACTCAGTAGAGACCCATTTCCATCCCAAACCCAAATGATCTTCATCTGCCCAGATACCCAGAGGGGTATCTGCACCCCTCTAAGAATGATGTTTCTATTCCCCCAGGCTTCATTTGTGTAACTGTTGATCAATACTGAAGAAATTCCCTTGTCTTTGTACTCCAGGGATGAATTTTGACTAATCCCTCAGCTGTTAATATCGGTTCCATTCTGGATTTACTAAGATCATACTTTCTGATTTTCTAACTTGGTTGGAAAACTCTCGCAACGAAAACAACCAATTGCGAGTAAATAAGCAGTGCCACATGCTCCTCAACAAATTTATGATCTGGATACCCTCAAGACTTCTAAGTAAAGACCACATGTATTTGTTTTTCAAACATTTTATTTGGCAGATGTTCCTGGAAGACCAGGGCCCAGTGGTGGGGTTGGGAATTGACTGAACAAGACCCATAGCCACACATACAAGATTGCAAGCATTCTTAAGAGTCTCAGAGAAAACACCAAATAAAATAGCTTTAAATTATGCTGAAGGTACTTTATCGTGATTTTCTTTTCTTTTACTCCTGAGGGAAAAACGCATCTCACAAGATTCTTATGATTCTATTACTCGGAGACAGAAAAGAAGGGAACTCATTTGACGTTCCCTCATCTGAGCAGCCGTCTCCAGCCTACCATGCATTTTTAATATTAGACCTAAAATCATTCCAGGTACAGTTCTAGATGCTAGAGGGATTTCAGAAATGTGTTTGTGCTGCGTGCCAAAATACTAAAAGCGGGGCTAGATTGTGTCATCGGTTTTCAATCAAGCCTCTTTATGCCTCTTATTGAACGTTGCTTAAAAAACTACTCACAAAATGGTAAGGACTTTCCATATAGCTAAAAGCTGAGGTTTCTGAGTGCAGCTGCTGTAGGGTTGCTCTGCTGAAGGACCTGGTGTTGTCTGGGTTCATATGGCAGTAGCAAGGAGCAAGGAATGCTTCAGCTTCCTTTTCCTCTATCCTCTTTCCTCTCCCCTCTTTCCTTATTCCTCTCCTCCCCTCTCCTCTTCTGCCCCTTCCCTTTTCCCTTTTCCCTTCCTTCCTTCCTTCCTTCCTTCCTTCCTTCCTTCCTTCCTTCCTTCCTTCCTTCCTTCCTTCCTTCCTTCCTTCCTTCCTTCCTTCCTTCCTTCCTTCCTTCCTTCCTTCCTTCCTTCCTTCCTTCCTTCCTTCCTTCCTTCCTTCCTTCCTTCCTTCCTTCCTTCCTTCCTTCCTCCCTCCCTCCTTCCTTCCCTTCTTCTCTTCCTCCCTTCCTTCCTCCTTTCCTTCTTCACTTCCTCACTTCCTCTCCTCCTCTCTCTTCTCTCTCCTCTCTCTCCTCTACTGTCAGCAGGTCCATCACTTCAGAAAAGGCACAGCTGCATTGACAATCTATTTCATATTAGAAGGAGAAAAGAGCCAACTCAAGTAAGACACAATACTTTGGGTTTTTGTTGTTTGTTTTTGGTGTACAATATTGGTGTGCACTGCATCATCCCTCTGATACATGAGATGGAGCCCTAAATTCACATATCACAGTTACAAAAGTAGTTCTGGACTCTTCTGCTCTGTTTTTCCAAGCCAGAGTTCCACTTTTCTAAAATCATCCTGCAGCACTTGTAACTATACTGGTCTGAAATGGCAAAGGCCTATTAGAACCCCTCATTGAACAGTGGTAGGGTTTGCACTGTTCATCACCTTTGGGTGAAGGAGAGATGTTTGGATTTCTTCTCAGAAAGCTTTTCCAGTCCTGGGATGTGATTACAGAACAAGCAGTGAGAAGAAGCCACACTTTATTGGTACACCGTGCAAAACCTCTTCTGGACAATAAACGTGAAGTCCCACAATGATGGTTTTACAGCCTCCATCCAGAGCAAAACCTTGTATTAATATTGCCTTCAAGTAATCTTCAGTGCCTAACATTTACTTAATGCCTGGTTGTTAAAAACCCCAGAGGAAGAATAGGCTCATCCTAACCTCCTCTGTACTGAGGTTCTGAGCTATTAATCTCTCGTGTCAGCATATTTTATTAATACTGCATTTCTGCAGCTGATAGGTAGAATGCTCTGTAAGTCACTTACCGTCTGCAGTGTGAGTGTGCTGTAAAGGATCTTTCTTCCTCAATTCCTGACTTCCACAGAGTATTGCTTTGATAGATTAGAGGTTTGCACAGCCACAACACCTCATCTCATCAATTCCAGGCTCTCAGGAGGGCCCTCAAGGCTGAAGTATCTGCTCAGCACAAATGTTTTTAGCGGCATCATCCTCACCATGCCACCATAGGCTTAGGGAAGTGCTATTACACCACTTCCCCTATGAGGAACTGGTGGCTTCATGCTGCACTGCTTTCATGAAGAAGCAATTTTTCCTTCTGTTCCATCCCATGGGTGATCCCAAACCACCCCACCACAACAGCATCCATGGGAGCAAAGCTGCCAGAATCCACCTTATAGCCTTTTGGCTGGATTTAAAAGCTAGGGGACTCAGTGTAAAGGATTGTCTCATTGTAAAATAGGAGAAGAAGGGAGGCATTGTGATGGGAAGGGTTCTCTCCAGCCAAGGGAAGACATGAGGCACAGGCTGCCCAGATAAGCTGTGGATACCCTGTCCCTGGAGGTATTCATGTCCAGGTTGGATGGGGCCCTGGGCAACCTGAGCTGGTACTTGACTTAGTGGTTAGCAACCCTGCCAAGGCTAGGGGGCTTAGGAGCAAATGACTTTAAGGTCCCTTCCAGCCCAAGCTGTTTTAGGATTCTGTGAACTAAAGAAAGTGAGTTGAACTGGAAGTGTGTTTGCCCCATCCCACTCTAACACCAAGATATGCTTTCAATTGCATTTTTTCTTCTAGGTTTACAGAGTTTGGGTAGTCTATGGGTAGCTCATGTATCAGCAGTTCCCATTTCACACTGTGGTGAGAACAGCCAGCTGAACACGAGCCAACAGTGTGCCCAGGTGGCCAAGAGGGCCAATAGCATCCTATGGGGTGCTAAATAACTACAGAGATTTCTGCTGAGCAACTTGGTTAGTGAGCATGGTGGGAAAGGCCTCAGGATGGATTTAGGGATTTCAGTGGTCTTTTCCAATCGTATTGATTCTATAATGCAGTGTGTCCTGCTGGTTGCTCTTTTCTTCTCCAGTAAACCCCTCTCCATGGCACAGCCTTCTCTTTGCCATGCTCAGCTCTATTGGGTCCTCACCTTGCGTTCTCCTTGAGGAGGAGCTTGCTGAGCTGGTGGTAAGGTGGTAAGTTCACTAAATGGAGGAGTTTTCCCCCAGAAACCAGCAGTGAGCTGCAGCTGCTGTCAAACTTGAAAACCTCCTGAACTAAAGTGGTCTTCTTGGGAAAATGTAAGCACTTTGGAGGAGGGCTTCAAAAGTTTGTGTATATTGCACAAAGTTTAGAGCAAGGAGGGGGAAAGCTGCCTTTCAGTGATATATGTCTAACAAAACTTAATGAGTGTGGGATTTGTAAACTTAAAATGTGTTAAGAAATTCCTTCTGAAGAGCTCAGGAGTAGACAGCTCAAACAAGCAATGCCCAGGAAGATGAAGATAGGTATCACTTAAAGGAATAAAGTACATCAGCTGCAATCTGTAGTACAAAAGATGCAGAAGAGACAACAGCAGGTGGGTTGTGGCATCCAGCTGGATTTTTCCCAAGTCTCTGTCCCCAGATACCCCAAACCAAAGTGAACCATCCCTCCTTGCTGCCCCTTTGGTTCATCTCTCACACCCTATGTGAAAGCAGTTCAGCATCCTCAGGGTTAAATCAGATATGCTACCCAACCAAGACCCAGCAGCTGAATTTCAGCCCAGCATGAGTTTTTACGATCAAATTGTAGACCCCAGCAAAAGGATTTAAGAACACCCCCCAAAAGCGAGTCCAAGGTTTATAATGGAAATCACAACAGAGCTGTGATTGCAGTGGCAGGAACAGCATCACTGCAATACAGCTGTAAACTGGTATTGTCCTATGGGGAATTATAAAAAGGAAAAAAAATGTGACCAAAGTACACTTGGTACCCCCAGGAGGTTTGAGGTGGTAGGTGCCATGACTGGCTGGGAAAAGGGCTTTCTGCCAAGCTGAGCTTTAAAAGATGAGATCTCTTTACCTATGCAAAATGATGAAATCTCCTTACGCCAAGAACAGAATGATGAAGTCTCCTTATCCCCAGTGCAAAACTGTAGCCCTGTGGTGAGGGAAACAAGCTGAAGGACTTAGTGTGAGCTCAGAATTGTGCGGATGGTGGGTCTATAATCTCAGTGTCTAATCCAGAGTGTGAAGTTCTGCTCAGGGCAGCTTTCCAGCTCCTCATGCCCTTGAGATGTGGATATTTAAGTGTACCCATTTCCGGGATGCATGGATCATCTCCAGTTGTAGTAGGCAAAACAACAGTGGACACAGTGATTTTTCATGATGTGGGTCCAACAAGATGGAAGGGAAGCCCTTTCCAACATTTAAGTAGAGAAAGATTAACATAAATCTTCTGGATCTCATCTTTGTTATTATTATCTGGCCATAAAGGGAAGGAAATCAATTGTGAGCTACTTGCAAATCCCAGCTTCTGAACTGCTCTACAACCTCAGTTTGCAGTGAGTTTAGTCCACCCTCTCCCAGACCTCTTAAAACCATGAAGCAGAAATTGTGTTTGGCTCCAATGGGAAGAGAAAGCTGAGAACGATACAATAAAGAAACAATGGCCACATTTTATTGCCTTACTCACCCATGCTTTCTTGAGCATGACTTATGGAAGCTTTGATTTACATTGGTGCAAGCTTTATCTGCTGCTGTCTTGGCCAGCTCATTCTTAATACCGAGACCTATGGGCCTCTGCTGACTTTCTTGGTTAAATAAATTAAAGCAAATATAAACGTTAATGGAAGCCACTTTATTTATGGCTGGAGTTGAGCACTGTCTCTTACACCATGGGTCCAATCCAAAACCCATTAATCCAAAGCTTAGAGACATCACTGCATCATGCCCTATCTCTGCGCTATCCCTCCTCGCTACAAAAGGGACAGCTAAAAAAATAGTTTTCAGTGAGATTGCGCTATCCCACCAAAGCCATCCCGCACAAAACATTCAGCCCTTGGAACCACTGTGGAGGCGCAGTGCTGGGGATATTTTAGTGGCTGTTGTTTGAAGGCTAAAGATATTCCTCCCCCAGTGAGGCCTCCCCCCTTTTCCTATCCATGCCAGCCATCCCACCCTCTAAATACCTCCTCGAGAAAAGTTTTGCAATGCATCACGCGCTGTTTGTGGTCAAACACTTTTTGGCTCCTCTGCCTGATACAGAACCCACTTGCAGCTCTTCAGACACTTTCTCAGATGGTTCCGTGCCAAACCTTGATTTTATTTTGGCCTGGATGGATGCAGAGATCTTTCTGCTGTGTTTTGTTTTTTTTTCTAGGTGTTGTTGCTTTTATTATTATTACTTATTTGGAGATGCTTTCTGCAGCGTGTACTTGGACAACTGCGGGCTTGTTGCTGCAGTGTCTGCTTTAATGCATTCTGGTTTGCTCCTTGGGCTTATATTTCACCTTCTCCAATTCCAAAAACAGAGCAACAGAAAGCAAACAGAGAAAGGTAAGAAAAATAATGGAATCGTAGAGTGACTTGGGTTGGAAGGGGCCTTAAAGCCCATCTATTTCCAACCTCACACATAGGTTGGTTGCCCCCGCCATATCAGGGCCACATCTGGCCTGTTCTTGATGGGGCATTAAAAGAGGTAACAGAAAGTGTTAAAAAGTCAGGGGAATATGAAGGAGGAGTCAGTAAATGTAGCTGTTGTGCTTTCAGATGGAAGCAGCATGCGTGAGGATGTTCTCGTAGCATGAAGTCTTGCTGTTATTGCAGCCACGTGATGGATAGAAGGAGCAAAGGATAAGGTGGGGGTCGTCAGCTTCTGCTCCTGTGTAATAGCCATAGAATTGGAGGGAATGACCTCAAACTGCAAGATAGAAGGATCAGGTTGGACATTAGGGAAAACTTCTCTAGAAGAGTGGTAATGCAATGGCACAGGGAGGTGGTGGAACCTTCATGCCTGGAGGTGTTCCAAAAGTGCAGAGATGTGGCACTGAGGGACACGGTTAGTAGGCATGGCAGGGGTGAATTGATAGTTAGACTAGATGATCTTAGAGGTCTTTTCCACCCTTCATTATTCCATGATTCTACAACCATAAGTCACTAAAGCTCTGGCTTTTCACATCTGATCATGTCCCATTGATATTAATGGAGCTTTTCCACTGAGTTGTGTGGGGTCTGGATGCAGAGATTGAAAGTCAAGGAGGAAGCTTTTGGTCAGGCCTCCAGCACAGGGCAGACCAAGGAATCCTCCCAAAACAACTACACCATCAAGCACCCCATTTCTGTGTGAGCATCCTTTAGCATGGCATCCAAGCTTGTCAGGTTCAAGCTGCCCAGGCAAGGTGACTCAAATAAGACACCATTTACCTTGCCCGGAGAGGTTGTGGTTGCTCCATTTCTGGAGCCTCCCAAGGTCAGGCTAGATGGGCTGTGAGCACCTGATGGAGCTGTGGGTGTCTGTGTTCATTGTAGGGGATGGACCAGATGGCCTTTAAGCATCCCTTCCAACTCAAACGTTTCCTGTGATTTTATGATTCTATCATTCTATACCTCAGCCAGTACCTGCTTCACAGAGTTTTGGCACCCGACGCAGCTGCTTAAACACTGAGGTCCTTGTCCACTGGCTCACTGTTACAACCTGTATCATGACATCATGGGCGAATGTAAACTTCAGTATTGTGTTTCACTAAAGTAAAACAATGGTTGGACAGGTTGTTTAGAGAGGTGTGCGTGCTTGTGTGGGGACACACATAGAGCAGAGATGAATGAATGCTCTGCAGGACCACTCACATGGACGCATTCCATTGTGGAAGAGGAACCATGCCCCCGTAATCAGGTGTTTGGAAGTAAACAGAAAACCCAAATAACTGTCAGGGTGGAAGCAGACAGAAAGCACACCACTCCACTCAGGAAAAAGATTCACTGCTGTCAACAAAAGGGACTCATCCGCAATATTTTCCAGGCTGGTTCAGATAACAATGAAGTAACAAGCCTGTGTCTGGGAAAGGCTTTCATAACATCTCCTTAATAAAACTGACTGCTGGAAGGGAAGGGGTCCCAGTCTGCGTGTCTTCAGTCTTTTAAAGAAAATCACAAACCAGGTTTTCAGAAGCTCATCTCTCAACTGAGCAAGTAGATGAACGTCTCCTGGTGCCCATAGCCGTGACCAGACTTTACAGGTCAAGAAAGCAGCATTCAGCATTGACATGTGTTAGTGGGATGGAATAGGGGGCAGATGCTTGAAAATCAGCCCCCACCTGAGTTGTGCAGAGTTGTTTCAAACCCACATTTCCCAGCCAGGGATGCAGTTGGTGAGGTGAACGCATTAAGTGACTGCTGGGAAATGCAAGGAAGTTTTTTTTTAAGTAAAAATATAACATACCTATGTGTATGATTACATAGAGAAGAGTGCACCTGGGAGAGAGTTTCCTTGTCCAAATGATTCCAGATTGAGTTTCAAAGTACCTTGTCTGGACTTCTACCAAGTACAGTCAAGTCAAACGGTGATTGTGCCATTAATCTCCCTGTTGTCCCTAGTCTCCATCAAAACCATCTTTCTCTCAGCATTACAACTAGAATTGTTTGACCAAGATGGGGCACTGTGACTCACGTTGGGATCCTTCCCCTGGCTGTGGTTGGATGTTCTACACTCAGAGCCAGGAGTTACAGCCGAACACGGTGGTCCAAATTATGTCTTGCCTTCTCTTTGTTTTGCCTTGGAAACACATCCTTGCAGCAGAGCCAGTTGTGCCTGGCTCTTCAGAAATGTTCAGCCTCTCCAATCCCAGCTGGATTTTCAGAGATGAAGAATGTTCGCATGTACAAGATCAAAATACTTGCCCAGGAGGTGTGGCAGTGGGGATGGCTGCCTGAAGACCTCTTTCCTACAAGCCAGTCTGCTCTGAAAACCTCTCCCAGAGCCCATTCGTATAACATGGCTCTAAAGCTGCCTTGCTTGAGATGGTCCCAAGGTCTTCAAAACCTGGCACAGCTCTGTCCCAGTGCACACATCCCAGAATGAGTTTGGGGATCAGGGACTGGATTAAAAATGGGCAGAAATAGGGATGTCTGACAAATGTTTTGCTTGCAGAAGAGGTGTTTTTACTCTCAGCCAGCATTTGCAAAGCTGGGATCATAACAAGGGACATGAATATTTCACAATGTTCCTCCTATTCCAAAAAGGTCATTCAGGCATTTTATCTTTTCCAGTTGGTCTCCATCTCTCCACTCTTGCAAATCACTGTTATTAATTAGGCATCCTCTATTAAGCCCCCACTGAGGAGGATTCCAGCTCCTGCACTGCAGCAAAGGAGGGGTTACTGAACTTCTTTGCAGGGAAGAAAAAGCATTACCCCACCCTGAAGGGATCATTCAGCGTTGGAGAGAGGAGTTGACAGCTGGTTTTTATTAGGATGGAGGCCTTTACAAGGCAGCGTTGGGGTAGGGATGGGACATTTTCTCAGTCCTTGGGCTGGGAGGTCGGGCTTGTATGGTCTCCAGCCAAATGGCACAAGAGTTGAGAGGCTCTGCTTTGGATTTTTTCTGTCTTAGGATGGGAGCAGAGCTGGTGCAGAGCTCTGTTGGGTCTCCAGCCAGTCACTCCTGAAGCACAAGTGATAAGCAATGATGCTAAAGGCAAGGGGAGAAGGAGAGGGAGATAAACCCTCCAAAGAAATGTGGGGAGAGTGAGATGGAGGTACTGCTCTGAGCCTTGGCCCTCTACCGGAACCACAGTATGGGTAACACTGAGTTTTTGTGTTACTTTAGCTGCACTGTCTTGGGACAAACATCCATTTACTTTTATTTCCTTACAGGAGGCTGCATCCCCTCCATACTTATGATGATGTAGCCTTGGGGTTGCAGGCCTTTCATGGTCATGGTGCTGAAGCCATCCAGAGGGTGCAATACTTGTTCACACATTGCTCCTCTGCAGTTTGTTGTTTCATCAACAACTTATGGACAGCTTCAGAGCAACCCCACTTGAAAATAATCTTTATATCCAAAGCCGTCTTCCTCATCCTCTTCCTCTTTGTGGAGCATGTCCAAAGAAGGGCCGTGAAGCTGTGGAGAACACAAATCTGTTGGGGAGCAGGTGAGGGAACAGGGTTTGTTCAGTCTGGGAAATAGGGGGCTCAGGGGACACGCTATTACTCTCAATGATGACGTGAAAGGAGGTAGTGGTGAGGTAGATGTTGGCTTCTGCTCCCAGGTAATATCAGGAGGATGAGAGGTAATGGCTTCAAGTTCCACCAGGGAAAGTTCAGGTTGGATATTCAGAAAATGTTGTTTTCTAGAAGAGTGGCAATGCATCGGCACAGGCTGCCCAAGGAGGTGGTGGAGTCACCATCCACGGAGGTGTTCAAGGACCATGGAGATGTGGCACTGAGAAACGTGGTAAGTGGGCATGGTGGGGGTGGGTTGGGGTTGGACTTGATGATCTTATTGGTCTTTTCCAATCTTAATGAATCAATGATTCCATGACTCCGTGATTCCCAGAGATGTGGCACATCCCCCTGTATGTAGTATAGAGCAGGAAGGGCTGTATCCAGACTTGCATCAGTGCATTTGCTCCTCAGGACTATCAGTGCTTTCTGTGTGGCAGCGTAGAGGAAACAAAAAATATTTTCCCTGAGCTTTCATTTAATTTGGAGGAACCTTGATTACTGAGTCCTTACTCTTATAGGAGCTTCCCAGCATTTTGGAAGGTCCTTGTTTGTTCTCTCTTGCTTAAAGCAGAGGAATGGCATCTTGTCACAGGGCTAACTGTCACATGCCTTAGCACCTTCCAACCATCAGTCCCTGCTAAATAATTACAAGAAAAAAAAACCCACCTCCAGAACATTTATAAATGGCTCCCTTGACAGTCACATGCAGAACACACACTGATGCTGGGTGAAGTGCTACCCTAACCCCTCTGCGTGTGTGATGGCTTTCATGGCTCATTCGTAGCAAGCAGCATCTTGAAACTCACTGATAAAACTGTAATACCACACCCCACAGTATACATAACGATGTCATATTAATAAATATTTGCAGAGTGCCACGACTTGGCACTGCATTTTAAAGATTTTTAAATGGAGGAGCGTGGCCCCCTGCTCCAGGAGAGTTTACACTCTGGTCCTGGTTCTGCATATGTTTAATGTTATTGTGAGTTATCCATGGAGGGTCTCCTCTCTTTGTGGGGGCTTTGTGGGAAGGAGAGAGGGTGAGGAGACACATGCATAAAAACTAATGACAAATGATGCTACTGAAGGCAGCATGGGTGGCATTAGTAGTGGAAAATGCCTTTTTTTCCCCCCATATATGTTACTGAAGTCCAGTTGAGTTCCTCAACACCAGAATTGTATCCCTCTCTCAATGGCAATCTATGGTTATACATCTGGGGGTGATCTGTAACAATGTTAGGACTTCATAATGGGGATGAAGGTCTCACCTCGTACCACCCAAGCTACATTTGAGATGAAGGGGAGCTGTGAAGTGATGCTCCCTGTTCTGCCCACTGTTACTTTGAGGACTGACGTCTTGTTGATGCACCCTATTCTGATGCATCCTGGTGGATATTCCCAATGAATTTCATAGAATCACAGAATCATTAAGGTTGATGAAGACCATTAAGATTATCAAGTCCAACCAATTTGGGGCAGGAGGGGGAATGTCACATCTCAGAGGTCACTGTACCTGCTGCAGCAGATGGTCTCAGAGCCACATTTCCAGCCCAGTACCTTTCTTCAAATTTCTTTTTTTCTTCCCCAAAGTGACAATGCTAAGAGTTCACAAGGAGTCAATGTCCCAAACATTGCCTCGAGTCTCATAATTATATTGCTTCAGAAATGCAATCCAGAAAACTCTGTCCCACTGTCTCCAAATCTAATAAGGGGGTGGGAGTATTCATTCCCCACATAGCCCCATGTCTTCAAGCTGAAGTGCCAAAGGGTGTTGTTTGCCCAACAACTGCTTGCTTCCCATGGGGCTTGTTCAGCTGACAGCCATAAACACACTTAGAAAGTCCCAGCTCTGGTTTATCTATTGTTGGTGAGGATAATCCTCTTTCAGGAAAATCCCTTGGTAGATGATGAACCAAGTAATTTTCCGGAGATGGAAATAACATTTTTTTGACCCACAGAAATGCTAGGAAGCCTAATGGCTGATCAACCTCTAGATTTAAACCCTTGACTCAAACCTCAGGTCCTATGAAATAATACTGCGCATGTACGTTAGGGCAGTTCCTTTCTGATGGGTCCCAAAAACTTCCATGTTTTGCACCAGAGCCTGACCCTAATATGTGTATGAGCAGCAGGAGGCAAAGCCTTGCAGTGCTTTAGCAATGACATCTACAGTTCAGCAAAGCACTTAAAGAACAACGTGTCACATAGAGATTAAGAGGATTTAAACACATGCTGTAAGGTTTTGGCATATCAGGGCCTGGGGGCTTGTCTATGCAAGACATTGTCTCCGATTAAAGGTTTGTGATGGTTTTAAAGTTCCTAAAGCTCTTCCTAAATAACTCCCCATCTGCATGTGGTTAGTCTAGAGCACATATCCTACCTTGTTTAAGTATCCTATAGAGCCTTTCTCACTATTATTCTGGATTTTTACCTTCTGTCCCATCTTTTGATTTCTGCTTCAGAGAATCACATAGTCACAAAAACATAGGGGTTAGAAGGGACCTCTGGGGATCATCAAATTCAACTCCCTGCTAAAGCAGGTTCCCTACAGCTAGTCACATAGGAAAGTGTCCAGAAGGCTCTTGGATATCTCCAGAGAAAGAGGCTTCACCACCTCTTTGGACAGCTTGTGCCAGTGCTCTAGCACTCTCATGGTAAAGAAGTTCTTTCTTTCTTCAGCCTGCCTCCATCCGCCTGACATCTGTCCTTTGATATTTATGAGTACTGATAAGACCTCTGCTTGACCTTCTCTCCTCCAGGCTGACCGGCCCCTTATCTCTCAGCCTTTCCCTCATAAGGGAGATGCTCTAGGCCCCTAATCACCTTTGTAGCCCTTGTCTGGACTCTCCATCAGTTCCCTAACTTTCTTGAACTGTGAAGCCCAGAACTGGACACAGTAATCCAGATGTGGCCTAACCAGGGCAGAGTAGAGGGAGAGGATCACCTCCCTAAACCTGCTTGCCTTCTTGACTCATCACAATATACCAGGCAACACTGTTGGTTCATGGCCAACCAGTTGTTCACCTGGGAGTCCTGGTGAACATTATTCCTCCCCAGATGTAGGACTCTACATTTGCTATTGTTGGGCCTCATTAGATTCCTCTCCATCCAACTCTCTTTTGTATGACTTGTCACAAGAAGCAAGGACAAACAGCTCTCCTGAATACTGCAAGGAGTGAATAGCTGTGCTCCCAGTGCCTTTTTCCATGATTCCCCAGCATGTTTCCCTGTCTTAAGAAACGTTTACAAATGGATACAGTGCAAGAAAACCACATCTCCATCATTCCTTATTTCTGCCTCCACAGCTCCATTGGCCATTCACCTCTCATCACTAACACTTAAAGAAAGCAGAACTTCCCTTGTTGCATTTTGTTTGCACAGCTCCAAGCACAGTAGGTGCCTACTGCAAAAACATGGGTCTTATAACTACTGAAGATCTTGGGTGATTGTGAGCAAGCCCATGACAAGGTGAGGGACAGTACAGCCAACTTAGAGAGACAAAGTACTAGTGGGGGCCCTCAACCTGCTGCATCTTACAATGATGAAGGCAACAGGGAGATTTAAGGTAAATACTTTAAAGGAATTGAGGAGTTATCATCCAAGAAGGTGTCAAAACCAGACATCCAACTGAAGTGCCTCTACACCAATGCACACAGCTTGGGAAATAAACAGGAGTTGGAAGCCCCCGTGCCACTGGAAAATCATGACTTTAGGAAAGCTAGATACCAGATTTTGAGGGAGTAAGTCAACAAAATCCCCTAGGTACCTGTCCTCAAGGACAAGAGAACAGAGCAGAGCTGGCAGATGTTTAAGGAGGCTTTCCTCAGGGCACAGAGCTCTCCATCCCCAGGCGTAGCAAGTCAGGAAAAGAAGGCAAGAGACTGGTGTAGCTGAATTGGGACCTGTTGGTCAAACTGGAGAGCAAGAAGAAAATGCACAGTCAGTGGTAGCAGATACAGGTAACCTTGGAGGAATATAGGGGTGCTGCTAGGCTGTGGGTATGGGGTCCAAAAGACCAGTGCTCAGCTGAAACTGAACTTGGCAAGGGGTGCAAAAAAGGCTAAGAGAGGCTTCGATAGGTAAATCAATCAGAAAAGGAAAGTCCAGGAGGGCATACCCCCCTAGTGAGCAACAGAGGCAGGCTGGTAACAACAGACAAGGTACGTACATACAGAGGGAGGTGATATGGGATAACCAGCATGGTTTCACCAAGGGCAGGTTCTGCCTGACCAACCTTGTCATTTGTTATGAAGCTGTAACTGTGTCCATGGACAAGAGAAGAGCCACTGAAGCCATTTATCTGGATATCAGTGAGGCCTCTGACACAGTCTCCTATAACAACCTTCTATCCAAACTGGAAAGATATGGATTTGATAGGTGGACTGTCTGATGGATGAGGAAATGGTTGTGAGATTGCATTCGGGGAGTGGTGGTCACTGCCTCAGTGTTGGGATGGAGACTGGTGATGAGTGGTGTCCCTCAATGGTCAGCACAGGGATCTTTAACATCTCAGTCAATAACATTTACAGTGGAATTGAGTGCATGCTCAGCAAGCATGCTGATGGCACCAAGCTGTGAGGTGCAGTCAACACAGCAGAGGGACAGGATGCCATTCGGAGGGACGTAGAGAGGCTGAGCAGTGGGCCCAGGAGAACCTCATGAGTTTCAACAAATCCAAGTGCAAGTTCTTCATCTGGGTTGAGGCAACCCCCACGATCAGTACAAGATAGGGGGTTGTAAGGATGAAGCACAGCCCTGCTGGAAAAGACCTTGGAGACATGGAGCTGGTGGAGCATGTACAGAGCAGGGCCACAAAAATGAGACAATGGTTGGAACATCTCTCCTACAAGGACAGGCTAAAAGATCTGGGGGGCTGTACAGCCTGGATAAAAGAAGACTCCAGGGAGACCTGAGAGTGACCTTCCAGTACCCAAAGGGAGGCCATAAGAAGGAAGGAGACAGACTCTTAAGCAGGGTCTGTTGTGATAGAACAAAGGGAAAGGGTTTCAAAATAGAACAGGGGAGATTTAAGTTGGATGTAAGGAAGAAGATTTTTAGAGTAAGTGGGGTGAGGCACTGGCACAGGTTGCCCAGAGATGTGGTGGATGCCCCATCCCAGGAGACACTCAAGGTCAGGCTGGATGAGGCTCTGAGCACCTGATGGAGCTGTGGGTGTCCCTGTGCATTGCAAGGGAGTGGGACCAGATGACCTTTAATGGTCTCTTCCAACTCAGATTATTCTATGATTGTATGAAACCCTGGAGGAGGAGGTGCACACGTCTGGGGTGGGAATAGGATGAGGAAATGGCAGTCTCGGGCTATTTGAGCATCTGATGGCAATTATCAGACAAAGAAAAATGGAGGAACTGTGCATAGCTGCTGGCTAAACTTGGTCTTAAATAATATAGAGGCTTTGGGAATTCAGGATTGTGTATATGGTGTTCTTTGAAGTTCATGTAGGAAAGCTCATCAGTGACCTGTATATATACATGCAATCTTTTCACTGCAGGGACACATACATAAAATTACAACCTTAGATAAGTAAGTTTTCCAAAAACAGAATTGTAGGAATTTTATTTGGAGTCTCTTGGTCCTAAGAGCAAAGTATTCATTCTCTTCTTTCCCCTCACCTGACATCTGTGATGAAGCTGCATCATCAAAATGGCACAGGTACTTCTACAACCAGTGCCAATTCATTCACAGGTCATAGCTGACACACAAAAAAGGTAATGCTCAGGAGGATGAGGTTGAGAAGCTATTTTTCTCCTTCCTTTTCCTTTTCCTTTTCCTTTTCCTTTTCCTTTTCCTTTTCCTTTTCCTTTTCCTTTTCCTTTTCCTTTTCCTTTTCCTTTTCCTTTTCCTTTTCCTTTTCCTTTTCCTTTTCCTTTTCCTTTTCCTTTTCCTTTTCCTTTCCCTTTCCCTTTTCCTTTCCTTTTCATTTTCATTTTCATTTTCCTCTTCCTCTTCCATTTCATTTTCCCTCTCCTCTCCTCTCCTCTCCTCTCCTCTCCTCTCCTCTCCTCTCCTCTCCTCTCCTCTCCTCTCCTCTCCTCTCCTCTCCTCTCCTCTCCTCTCCTCTCCTCTCCTCTCCTCTCCTCTCCTCTCCTCTCCTCTCCTCTCCTCTCCTCTCCTCTCCTCTCCTCTCCTCTCCTCTCCTCTCCTCTCCTCTCCTCTCCTCTCCTCTCCTCTCCTCTCCTCTCCTCTTTTCTCTTTTCCTTTCTTTTTCTTCCTCTTCTTTGCTTCTTCTCCTTTCTCTTCTTTTCTCTCCTTTCCTTGCCTTCCATTTTCTTTTTTTCTCTGCTCTTCTCTCCTTTTTCCCTCTCCCTTCTTTCCCTTTCCCTTTCCTTTTCCCTTTCCCTTTCCCTTTCCCTCTCCCTTTCCATTTCCATTTCCATCAGCCATCCATCACCAATACAGCCAAGAGAGAGAGAAAAAAAAACAACCCAAAACAACAACAAAAACCCACCAGATCTCAACACCTGAATCTTCCACTTTGATTAAACGCAGATCGAAGAGCCCGAGGCGGTGCCACCCGGGGGTTGACCGAGGACCCAGCGCGGGGGACGTGAGCTCGCTGCCGCTCTGTGACCATCACGAAGTGATTTCTTCCCCTCTCAGGAGCAGGAAATCCACCTGACAGTCCCTTGCGTGAAAAGTATCTTTGTCCTACAGCCGGGCAGCCAGAGAACGCTGATCATCCTCCAGAGAGGCCGCGTTTCAAAGTTTTCCGGTGAAAATACCATTTTTTTTGGCATTTTTTTAAACTATTTTTTTTCCCTTGCTAATCATTAACTGCTCATTAAAACAAGCCAACCTCGTGGCTCTCTGCCCTCCCCGGAGGCAGTGGGGGCAGCTCTAAAGGGAGGGCTAAGTATGAGAGGGGGACAAGGGGGGTGTCCTCCCCTTCTCCTCCTCCCATCTGCGCATCGCTGCGGGCGCTGAGCCCCGCGGAGCACCGCTCCGACCCGCGGGGGATGCGCGGGGGCGCGGAGAGCTCCCGGCCGAGCCCTTTGTTATGCTAATCCGGGCTGACATCACGTATCAAAGCCGCGGGGACCGCATATAAGGAGGCTCCGCGGGGCCGCTGAGGCAGTGGGGATCCGGACTCAGCCCTCGCTCTGCCCCGGTTGGAGGTAAGTGGGGATCGGGGGTTTGGGGTGAGGAGATGCCGGGATCCCTTCCACCGGTATGGAATGGGGCTGTGGTCCCCGGACTGAGGGTAGGAGTGGTGGAAAGGGGGGTAGGAGAGGTTTCGGAGGGTATAAGAGGGATCTGAGCACCGGGAGAGAGATTGCAGGGAGAACTGGAGGATGAGGAGAGAGGGGAGAACGGAGAGAGAGAAGAGAACTGGAGGATGCAAAGGTGAGGGGAGAACGGAGGGAGAAGCAATAGTTGGGGAATAGAGGGAGAAGGGAGGACTGAAGGGTAGAAGGGAAAGGGGAGACCCTGGGGGCTGCAGGGAAAGAAGGAGACCTGGAGACTAAAAGGGAGAGAGGAGAGACCCAATGGTTAAAAGGGTGAGCTGGGGTTCAGAGGGTGTAGAAGGGTGTGAAACCCAGGGGCTGAAGAGGAGAGACTTGGAGGCTGCAAGAGAGAGGGGAGATCAAGCAGTTGCAGGGAAGACCAGGCACCCAGGAGCTGTAAAGGAAAGGGAAGATTGGAGAGGGCTAGAGGGGAGAGGGTTGATGCAGAAGTGTATAGGGACATTGGAATGCTGGGTGCTGCAAGAGACAGGGCTGAAAGCATGAAGGGGGATATACCACACCCTGCTCCCCAGCCTCTCTTCAAGTCATCGGGAGATGTGTTACCCTTCATATTAAATACCCTTAAAATAAGTGTCAGCTGGATTACTTTCCTTCTGGAGTGGGAAAGCTGGGAAAAGGTGAGATGGATACTCACGTGTTTATATATAGTCCGTATTGCCGGTTCCCATCCTGGAACTGCACTCTCAGAGGTGTCAGATGGGAGCATTTGCAGCATGCAAGGAACTTTTTCCTGCACGCAAGAGTGGGGCTGGCTGCAAACAGCCCCAGGGTGTCAGGAAAAGGGAGCTCTGAGTTAAAGACGGCACCGGTTTGAGGAGACCGCGGGCCACTTGCTGCCCATTTGATCAGTGACCCAGAGCTCTGCAGAGCTGTAAACATCACGTCTGCCCCCAACGAGTCTCCCTCCTTCCCTCCCCTTGCAAATTCCTCTTGCAAACGTAACCTGTGCCGGAGTGAGTGGAAAAAGGAGTTTATTGCCTCCCTGAGTAACAGGGGTGCGATCACGGGCAAAATTTGCAGCTCTCAGGATGGGAAGGTGGATAATTCCTATTTCTCTCTGAGAAAAATAAGCAAACAAAGACAGACAGATAGATAGATAGACATATAGACAGACAGACTGACGAAAAAATGATTTTTTTCAAGGCACAGAGCTATTGTGTTGGATAGTGAGACTGTCTGAGACATCTTACCCCCAACTCTGTGCTGTTCAGCCACTCATGGGAAGGAGATAAGGGGTCTGAAATATCTAAATGGACACTAAAAGGCATGGGCAGGATTAAGGGCTGAAGGTTTCCAGTGTGCTCGTGGAGGGGAGGGAAGCAAAGAGCTTCCAGAGATGAAAAGACAGAGCAATACCCTGAGCTGAGAAGTATGCCTGGATGCTCCTGGGAGCTCTGCCTTCCATTCCAATGGATGCATCAAACTCAAATCCAAGTGGGCATTAAAAGAAAACAGCCAGTGGCAATGAAATCCTGTCTTCCTTGTTGTCCACTGTTTTGGCCTTCAAGGGAGACGGGAAATCACCCTCACAGGTTATTAAAATCCTGTGCAATAACGGCACTTCTCTAGCAAACCTTTACACCAGGCAGACGCTGAGGTTGTGATAGCAGATGGAATGGAAAAGTGCATTTCAGATTGCAGAGCAAACACCCAGGAATATTCCTTCTCCCTTCCACTATTGCTTCTGTAATTGGGACATCAAGGCAGAAAGCTGCAGCGGGGACAAACCCAGAGCTGAGGCTCAGGTGAGAGATATTTGCCCCAAGTTAATGGGTGGCAAAGGGAGTCTCCAATACTCGCTGTTCCCCACCCCAAAACTTTGAAAGGATGGTGCTGGGAAGGATGTGGTCACATCTGTAGAATGAGAGGTAATGGTCTAAAGTTGTACCAGGGGAGGTTCAGATTGGATATTAAGAAACATTTCTACTTAGAAAGAGTGGTGATGCATTGGAACAGGCTGCACAGGAAGGTGCTGGAGTCACCATCCCTGGAGGTGTTCAAGAGCTGTGGAGATGTGGCTCTGTGGGACATGGTCAATGGGCATGGTGGGGTAGGTTAGGGTTGGACATGATGATCTTAGAGGTCTTTCCCAATTTTAACTAACCTGTGACTTTGGGATGCTTGTTTTGTCATTGGCTTTCTTGTGGGGTGGGCTTCCCATTGGAAACCACTGCAAAGACCACAGTGAACAGCCCGGAGCGGTGTCTGAAGTAGAGAACTGAAGGGAAACCCATTTACTGCTATTAATATTGCTGCTAAAACAAGTCATGCCCCAGAGATAGAGAGGACCTTTGTAAGAATTTGAGCCTGTTTGCTGCTTTGTTTATTTGTTTGGAGTGAAGAAGAAAATGGAGGGGAGGGGAGAATCTCTGAGAGCTTTTTTTCCCTCCGGGCTGCTCTGCAGCGATGGGGCTTCATGTTTATAAAGCCGCTCCGTGAGCTCCAGGTGCCCGAGGACTTGGAAGAAGTGAGAGGCAGAGTTAATGAGGTGAGAAGGAAAGCAGAAGGGAAAGAGCAGAACGCATTTGTTGCAACAGATCAGCCTGAAAACATCTGCAGGGCACGGGCACCTGCGTTGGTAGGGAAATGTAGGTTTTTTTTACTCGTAAAAGGCAAAAAAAAAAAGCTCTGGAGAGAAGGAAGGGAGAAGTGGAGAGTGAGATTTGGGCACTTCTTAAGATTCATGTCTTTTTTGTTTTCTTTTTTTCCCCTTCTTCCCAACCTTTTGGAGAGGAGGAAGTAAGGCGAAGCAGAGAACGAAGCCTTGCCGCACGCAGGGTTAAATGGAAACACACAATCAGACCATAACTCAGGGTGTAATTCAAGCCATACGTTTTGTCTGTCTGTTGCCTCCAAAGGTTGTATCAAGGCTTGGCGAGGGAGGGGATAATCCAAACTTCGCCGTGATTCATAAACCACTCCTTTGCGATTTGGATAATAGATCTCTTTCACGGCGACTCGCCCAACCTCAGAGCTAACCGTGGCTCCATGCTCTGTCTCCTTCCAGGTTGTGCATCCCCAGCGCACAGGCTGAAGGAAATACATCGCACGGGAGATTCAGAAGCCTCCTGTTTTCCCCTCGGAGAAGCTGATTTCCTTTTGAAAGTGGGGGACGGTGGAGAAAATGAAGCCGAGCCCGCAATTTTTGTTAGCGGCTTTTCTGTCCTTGATTCTGCAGACGGGGATTTGCTATGGGATAAAATGGATGTAAGTACTCGACCATCTCACAGCATTTTTAGAACCTTTGTAGTCACTGCTGCTCTGTTACCCGGTCCTGCAGCTCTGTTATTTGAGCCATTTAAAGAGCAGTGTGTGTTGCACTTCTCCGGGCATTCAATGATTTCAAGTGTGTGTACTCGGGGCTTGTGCTAACAACATGCCTCAGTCTTCTTTGCAAAATATGCATGATTTAGGCTTGCTTTTTCTTCTCCGCACTGATAGCAAAGGAAAGGCACACACTTGAATGCTCGCATGAGCCACTTATGAAGTTTCTAGTGTCAGCCCCTGCCAGCTCCCACTGGGACCAATGGTCATGCGAGGCAGGAGCTGAGAGCAGGAGGGAGGGCAGTGGGGATAATCTCCAGCCATAGGGGATGCTTGACAGATAACATGCTTTTTTGGTGGACCTTTTAACCTTTGGATTTTGTGAAGGGTGTTAAAAACGAAATGGGGAGGGGGGAGGAGGGTGAAGAAATACCAAGGAGTGTGGTCAAGTCTGGATCGAGTTTCCTCTGAGGTAATGTCACTGCAAACAAAGTGAAAACATCGCTATCTCATTTCTTTGCTTAAGCAAGCAATCGATTAGTTGCTTACTGCAAAGCAAACAAACAAACCCCCCCTCCAGCACCCATCTGGTTTCCTGCCCTCCGCTTCTGCTCTGGTTTGAAGCTGTGCACAAAGTAAATAATGGGATGTGGGCTAACCACAAGTGAGCATCTCCCGTAAATGGCACAATAAAATGAGATGCCAGGGAAGGTCTCTTGTGTGGGATGCAGCGTGTTTAGGTGAGGAACTTGGGTATAGGCAGTGAAATTAGGACGAGAGGTTCCTCCTTCCACCACAGATCCTGTGCAGCCTTTAGTTCCCATCCTTCTGACTCAGCCTTTGCCACTTGAGGCTTTCCCCTTTGGAAAAGGTGGGATTTCTTCATTGAATCACAAAATTGTTTGGGTTGGAAGGGGCTTTAAAGCCCATCCAGTTCCAACCCCCTTTCACGGGCTGGTTGTCCGTCCCCACTTGAACAGAGTTCCCAGGGCCCTGTGTAGCCTGTTCTTGAATGCCTACATGGATCAGGCATCCACATCTTCCTTTGGCAACTTTCTTACTCTTAAATTGGATGTTTTGGAGCCAGTGCACTCACTGCCCTGCATGCACCCAGCAGGAAGAGGACTTTACAGATGCCTGCTCTAATGGCAGACATCCAACATAGGCATCAGGAGATGCTCTCTGGAAATGCCATGAAATGTGAGGAGCTGTATGAGACCACACACCCACCTTTTACATGCATGAAGAGAAGCAGGGTGAATCCTTCCATAGGGTGATTAAATACATACGGTCAGGTGAGAAGTCTGACTGTCTGCATTAAGGCATCATTTGTGCTCTCTCTCCATACTGTGAGGAAGCAGAAGGTATCAAGATCTGATTTGCTTTTCACCGTCTTGTCTTTCTATGCTGTAGCAGGCACCAAAGCTAAGTCACAAAGCCCAACCCCAAGTATTTAGGCCCTCAGCTTTGCATACATCATAGAATCATAGAATTATTTGAGTTGGAAGGCACCCTTAAAGTCCATCTGGTCCAACTCCTCTGCAGTGAACAGGGTCACCCACAGCTCCATCAGGTGCTCAGAGCCCATCCAGCCTGACCTTGGGTGTTTCCATGGCCATGGACAGGGCATTCACCTTCTCCCTGGGCAACCCGTCCCAGTGCTTCATTAACCTTATCATAAATATATATATATATATATATATATATATATACAACCTAAATCTCCCCTGTTCTGGTTTGAAAACATTTCCCATTGCCTTATTGCAACTGACCTTGCTAATGAGTTTGTCACCAGCACATGACATAAGGTAGGCATCTCCTCTTAAATCTGAGAGGCAAGGCTTGGTCTGTAAAGCTATTTGCATCCTTTCAGCCAGTAGGCAGTTAGGCTGCAAGGGTTTCTTTTGGGAACAAGGAGGCATTTGGGGGAAAGACACTGTGGTTGCCACTCCTCCACTTTCCAGCAGACACATCCCCTTGTTGAAAAACGAGAGGGGAAGATGAAAGCTGGGATTAAAATGGAATCCAAAGCACGAACCGAATCCAGATGTGCCACCAGGCTCTTCCTGCACCTGCTTGTAACCTGGCAGAGGGCTGCTCTCCCTGTCCCAGGGCACTTGGTGCAATGAAGATGCTGCCAGCTGGGATTTCACAGTGAAATGGGATTTTTTATTCTTTTTTTTTTTTTAAATTTATTTTAATTCACAGTTTCTCCTCCTTTCCCCACCCTTGTTTTTCTACGGAGCCACTGGCCAATTTCTTCCCCCATCCATCGCTCTCTTTCCATTGCTGCAGCGGTGCCAGATGCAGGCTGCTGCCAACCTCGGGGCTCAGGGACCATCCCTGGAAATGGTGTAGCTGAGCTCATGCTCTTGGATGGAGAGGGGAAAGGATGGGAAGAAAGCACGAGGCGGCGTTTTAGGTCGCAGGCTTGTCTCTGCGGTCTGCCCATCACAACGTTGTTGTAGGCACAGGGCCAGGAGCGAGCTTCAAAGAGGAATGGGGATGGCAGGGAAGGAGATAAGGAGGTGGTTTCTGCCAGATGTTTACAGGCTTGGAAGGGGTTGGGGCAGAAATCTTGGCGGGCCGGGTCTGCAAGTTGGAGGAAGAGGGAGCGACTGATAGGGAGGGCGATAGGAAATTCAATTTTGATTCAGTGTGTGATGTAATTGCAGGGGGAGGTGGGGAAGAAAAACACGCTTCTCAGCCATTTAGGACTTCCCTGTAACACGAATATCCCCTGTAAATTAGGAGAAGTGGGGAGAATGTAAAATGGAGCTATTTGTTTTATTTTATTTGGCTTATTTTTACAAGGCCTGTGGTCCAGATCCCCAGCTGCTGCAAATCGGCACTGTGCCCTTCCCTGCCATGGAGATACGCAACACCAAGCACCCAGAATGGTGTGTGGATGCTCAGCATCCCATAAAACTGCCCTTGCTCCCAGTGAAACCCAAAGTGTTTTGACTTCTTCCATCCAAGCTCCAGTGTGCTGCTTGGGTGTAAAGTTGGGGTACTGACAGAACTTTGCAGGATCAGGGCTGCTGCGGACAGATTGACTTTCTGTTCACTACCATATGAGCTTCTGAGTCTTAATTTTGCACACAAGCCCATTTCCAGTCTTAGAAGAGGATTGTGTAGTTCTCAGAGCTTGATTTGCAGCATAGCAGCCGAGGACAGACAGCCATCATATGGGAGATCATAGAATCATTAAGGTTGGCAAAGACCCTAACCCACCCCCACTGTACCCAGTTACAACGTCCCTCAGTGCCACATCTCCATGGTTCTTGAATACTTCCAGGGGTGGTGACTCCACCACCTCCCTGGGCAGCCTGTGCCAATGCATTGCCACTCTTCCTGAGAAGAAATGTTTCCTAATATCCAACCTGAGATACTTCAGGGTGAACACTTACAGGAACTTTGTCACCTTACTCACTTCCTTTTGCAACCATGTTTGCTGTCCTAAAGGGACTTGAGTTTGGCCAAGGACTCAATGATCTCTAGAGGTCCCTTCCAGCCCCTACAACACTGTGATTCTGTGACATGTTTGGATAATGCTGAAAAATAAATGATCGCCAGAGGGAGCTGCAGCCAGATGTGCACACTGCAGATGTTGTAATGTCCGGACATGGAGCTGCTTTCAAGGCATTTTTACCTGCTTGAGGGTGGCATCTCCTTATCTACGCACTGGGGTGCAGGTTAGACTGTCACCGTGCTGAGTGTCACCCTCAATGCAAGAATGGTTGCCAAGAGGATGAAGGCAGTGTGTGCTTTTTTGCATAGTTTGAAAAGAGGCTGCAGATTCAGCCCATTACCATGAGCTACAGCTCCAGGAATGCCATCAGTAGGTGGAGTTTGGTCACTTAGGAAGGTCCCTTGGTCCCTCTTGGACATGGAATCGTTGAATCACAGAATTCTTTTGACTTGGAAGGGACCCTTAAAAGCCATCTGTTGAACTCCCCTTCAAGAGCAAACACTCACAGCTCCATCAGGTGCTCAGAGCACTATTGAGCCTGACTTTGAATGTCTCCAGGGATGGGGCACCTACCACCTCTCTGGGCAACCTGTGCCAGTGCCTCACCACCCGTATCATAAAACCTCTTGCCTTATATTCAATTTAAATCTCTCCTCTTTTAGTTTGAAAACATTTCCTCCTGTCCTATCAAAGCAGATGCTGATGAAAAGTCTGTCCTTTCTTATATGCCTCACAGTAGGACATGAGCACTGTTCCCAGGCATGAGAACCAAGACCTTTCTGGAGCCAGCAGCGTGCTTTCTCTTGTTGTTTTTTTTCTTGAACTGGGAAGAAAATGGAAAGATTTTGTGCTTCCCAGCAGTGCCTGCTTCTCCACTTTGGACAAGGAGGGGGGGAGCTGGGACAGCGGGGCATGGGCGCCGGTGAGGGGCTGTCTGCCTGGCACAGGGGCTGCTAGATGAGCTGCCATGAAAAGACTGCAGGACGGGGAAGGCAGGAGGGGAGTGGGCTGGGAGTGAGGGAGGGCTCCATAGGCAGCTCAGGAAAACTTGACAAAGCTCCACGGCCTTCTTCTGGTGCTGGGGCAGCCAACTCTCTGCTGGCATCAACTTCAGTCAAGCTTGGGCTGGGAGTCAATGGCCTTGTGCCCACTACTGCCAGCACTGGATTTGGCACCGTATCTGAAAAACTCTTATTTTAAGCTTCAGGGATTTTTTTTTTTTCCCTCCTCCTCTCTGTCTTTCTCCTCAAATCATTTTTTTCTTTCTTTCTTTCTTTCTTTCTTTCTTTCTTTCTTTCTTTCTTTCTTTCTTTCTTTCTTTCTTTCTTTCTTTCTTTCTTTCTTTCTTTCTTTCTTTCTTTCTTTCTTTCTTTCTTTCTTTCTTTCTTTCTTTCTTTCTTTCTTTCTTTCTTTCTTTCTTTCTTTCTTTCTTTCCCTCTCTCTCTCTCTTTCTTTTCTTTCTCCTTCCTTCCTTCCTTCCTTCCTTCCTTCCTTCCTTCCTTCCTTCCTTCCTTCCTTCCTTCCTTCCTTCCTTCCTTCCTTCCTTCCTTCCTTCCTTCCTTCCTTCCTTCCTTCCTTCCTTCCTTCCTTCCTTCCTTCCTTCCTTCCTTCCTTCCTTCCTTCCTTCCTTCCTTCTCTCTTCCCTTCCTCACTTCCTTTCCTCTTTCTTTCTTTTTTCTTTCTTTCCTTCTTTCTTCTTTCTCTCCTCTCTCTCCTCTTCCTCATTCTCTCTCCCTCTTTCCCTCACTTTTTTTCCCCTATTTTCCTCTCTGCCTTCCCTCTTTCCTTTTTCCCTCTCTTCTTCTCTTTCTCCTTCTTTCCCCTTTTGTCCTTTTCTCCCTTTTTCAATCTTTCTTGTTTTTCTTTCTTCTTTCCTCCTTCTCTCCCTCTTCTTTCTTTCCCCCCTCTCTGTTTCTCTATACAAATCCCATTTCTCACTTTGAAGAGGCTTTGAATATTTGCTGATCCACTTGCACCTGTGGTCCCCAGCTCAGGGCTTATGATGCTCCTCAGCTTCCCAAGTCTTTCTCAAATAGCAGCAGAGCAGGGTGGGGTGGTGGGAGCACAAGGCTGCCTCAGATGGAATCATCATAATGATCCTGCCAGCCCTTTTCACTTGAGAAAATAAAGCTCCTGCAGATTAGACACCCTTAAATAAGGTCTAACACACACACACACACACACACACACAATCACTGCTTCTCTTTATTTAAGTTTACCCATCAAGAGATACAATTTTGCCTTAATCTTTTTGCTCTACCCCAAATCTCTGGCAGGTTGAAGAGTTTAAGAATTAGCATAAGACAGAGTGTGCGTTCTTTGAAAGTAAAGTAAATCATTTGGAGAAAAGTTCTTGGCTTCACCATTGGTCCTTCTGTGAAAGCTCCTTGGATTGTACTGCACAAGGGAGGATGTGGAGATGTTCTCCAAGGGTGCTCATATGGAAAGAGAGGAGATCCTTACACCCTTTAAGGGCATTTTAAAGGGCACCAATGCTTCACTGCTCAATTTAAGATAAAATTTCCCCTAGAATTGGGCCAGGAACAGGGTCTTGTGTGCCCTGTTATCCTTATAAAGACAATCATGTATGGCTTTCACGAGTATCTGCTCATGGATGCTGCTTCTATGAATAGTTTTCTCCTGCAACCCAACACTGAACCTATACTTCTCAAAGGACCCAACACTGTAAAGCATTCATGTTTTCAAATGAATTTATTAACTGCCTGAGATAATTAGAAGAGTAAACGAAAGTCATGATCCATCCATGCATCATATTTCCTCTGTAATTACCTTTATGGTTTTCTGTCAGTATCCATAACGTCAATTGAAAGCCCTGCTATGCTATATATAAAGCAGGAGATGTTTGGTTTGGAGCCTGTTTATTTAAAGGGATGGGTCAAATATGTATGTATTTATATTTAAAGAAAACCATCAGCCTCCCCTCAGTTGTCCTCACCTTTCTGGAGAATGAAAGATGGAGAAGAGTTGGGGAGGGGAGCATGATGTTAGCAGGAGGAAATTGTGAAAAGGAGCATTTATGGGATGGCAGCAGGTAAAATTCCTCTGGGCTGCTTCTCAGATGAAGTATTGGAGTCCAAAGAAATGTGTTTTTCTGGGACTCTTTCCTACACTGAAAACTAAAGGCTGTCCTGCTTACTACACCAGTTGGGGCTCCTTTATTGAGGCTACTGGTGTCTCTGGCCCCAGTGGCTAGAGACCCACCATCAATACCAGATTTCATTTCTGCCACCCAGAAATGGGCTTTGCTCTCCAGTAGTATCCTCTGCAGGTGGTGGATGACTCTCCACAGTGCTGTCAGAATTTGGGAATCAGGGAGGGCTGCTGCCTTTCCAAAGGGGGACTTAAAGCAAAACTGGGGATGGGGGAAGACAATGATGAATGTAGGACAGAGACTGAGTAAACCTGTGCTGTCAGAGCATGGGCTGGATGACCTAATAGGCCTCTCACATTCCTGATCAGTGATTTATAAATGTGCTTTTTGGTCTCAGCAAGCGACTCCAATAACTGTGAGTTTTCTTTTCCATCCCCATTACCCTTTACTTTTTCCTCCCGACGCTTGGAGATGTTTCCAATTATAGGTTCTCACAAGCAAAGGCATGAAGTTCAGGCCTTGGAGATGTTCAGAAAACACCTTCCTGCATCTCACTTTTTTATTCTTGGCGGGCTCCCTGGAGCTTGGCTCATTCAACAAGAAACAGCCATTACTGCCATTTACTGAATTCTTCCCAAAGGGGCTGCAGCGTTTCCTCTGTCGACCTTCTGGCAGATCTTTTCCCCTCTTCCATAAAGCACATTTCTTTCTTGTTAAGATACGTATCTCTTTCTCTAATGGTGAAAATTTCAGGCCTTTGGTAATAATGCCATGTTACAGCAACCTCTTTGTACCTCTTCAGTCCCCTTTCTTCACAACCAGTATGAGCTTCAGTTTGTCTTCATCATTCATTCCAACTCAAAAGTGGTTATTTCTCCTGTTCTTGATTTGTTCATGGTGGTGAGATGCAGGTGCATTAATACAGGCTTGCAAACCATAGAATCATAGAATTGTTGAGGTTGGAAAAGTCCATTAAGATGGTCTAGTCCATCTATCAGCACATCACTACAGCTGCATCCACCACTAAGTCCTTTACAGACACTCAAGACACACGGATCCTCCACACGGATCTAGAAGATGTGGTGCAGGATCTATCAGGTAGATGCATCCTTCTTGAGGAGCATCTAGGGCTACAAGGGACAATCCAAGTTGTGTTTATGCCTTTTATTCAAGGAGCAGAAAGGTGTTTTCAATCTCTTGTTTGATGGTCATTTCAGCCCATTGCTGAGAGTTGCTGATAGGTTTTCTGGAATAAACTTTCACAGATTTCTGGCACTCATCTCACCCATCTCTGTGATTATAGAGCCCAGATGGCTGCATCCAAGTTTGATGCCTAATTTTCCCCTACAGGCAGCACAGAATGTGCACTTTCAGGTCATGAGTCACCTTAGCCTCACCGATACTTGCTGCCCTGAAAGGCTGTGGATGCCCCATCCCTGGAGACATTCAAGGTCAGGTTGGATGGGATCCTGGGCAGCCTGATCTAGTGGTTGGCAACCCTGACCAGGGTGGATGGAGCTCAATGATCCTTGGGGTCCCATCTATCCTAAGCCACTCTATGGTTCTGTAATTATTCTGCTGTAGATCACTGATTATCCTATAGGAGCTTTTTCTTTCCATGGGTCAAAGAAGGACCCTGGAGGACTAACATGAAGTCCTCACCATTGAGGTTTTGCAGTCAGATGACACTGGTACTGTTCCAAGACCTATGCTCTCTGCCTTCAAGGACATGATATGTCTGAGTTCATTGAGCACTGGGTGCAGAGTTTCTGACAACCAACTGCTCTACTCACTTCTTTCCCTTCTCCAAAACTTTTGTTCTTTGTATATTTAATGGAGCTTTCTAAATATCCGTACGATGTATATATTTACATTGCTAGCAGAGTGGTGGTTTCCCTTCCAAGTTTGCCACTGATTATCCAGCACCAGAAAGGCCAAATTCCAGTCGCCTGGGAATTTGTCAGTGCAGACCTGCTCAGCCCTAGCAAGGATTTTAGCTTTTTCCCACTCACAGAGGGATTGGGGTTAGCAGTTATGCACAGCCTGGGGAGAGCTCCAACATACACAGCAGCTGGTTTGAGCCAACCTTGAGGTAGTCTGTGGAATATAGATGTGTTTTCCTGAAAGCCGGAGACCAGAGCTAATATCCCTGATCTTGGTTAGGGCTCATTTTTAGCTCCATTTCCATCTCATTTAACTTCTGAAGGACGTGGATGTTACAGCAATAAAGTAAAATATGCCCAGAAATGTGTCTGCTAATATGCCAAACTAACCAAGATGGCTTAGGATGAAACTGAAAGGCAACATTTAACAAGGAGAGAAGGAAATATGTGTTAAAGCAGTTGTGTTGCCAGGATCATATGCCAGGTACTGATGCAGCCAGCTAGAAAGTTGTTTTATGGGAATGAATAACGTTTATGACTGCCCTAAGCAGGTCATAAAGATACAAAGAGAGTTACACACCAGGCTTCTGCTGATCATTTTGGGTGCTTGAGAAATAATAGCACAGCATGCTCTGAGGCATGGCACCATTTCTCTTCTTTCTTTTGTTTTTTTTAACCTGAAGTGTGAGACATTGCGTACTGCAAGAACCAATGGGGCCTTATGGGGTATTGTTGAATTCTTCTTCCATAGTAACTTGCACTCTGGTTCTAGTGGATTCTTCCTAGGTTTTTGACCATGATAGTCTCTTTGCATGTATTTGCATTGTGCTTCTGCATTAAATCTTTGGAGACGAGAGAATTAGATATCTAAGTGCAACAGTGATGGAATTGGTGGAGGCCCTTGGCATTAACTCCATGGGAAAGCATCTGTTTTGCAAACTTGGTGGCTTTTCCCTAGATCTTGCAGGGGATTTTCTCCGTAATTAATCACATGACATTTAGTATAATCCTCAAAGAGTGTTTGAGACAGATGCTGAATGCAAATCACTGATAAAACCAACCTCACTATTTTTTTGCTGTTGTTCTGAATACCACAGTCGTGGAGGACCCAGCTTTCCGTTATCATGGAACCGACGGGTCGTTTTTCACTCTGTTGGGAGGTCTGTCCTCTTCATTCTTCTACAAATAAAAAACCTTCCCATGAGGATTTACACAATCAGTGGACTTGGCATTTACCCCAGGACATTTGTTCTGGCTCCTCTCGATGATGGAGAGAAACACACAGGTTTAAGGGCAAATCATCCCACCCATCTTCAGCATTTACCTTAGATGAGATAAATGACTCAGAACAGTTTCCCATCTCTCTCATCAGCTTAAACTAGGCATGTAATTTGCATGTAGCTAACATTAGGTCAGATGAACACAGGCCAAAGCGTTTGCTGGGTTGGAGGTAGTCAAGAAATTAATACTGACACAAAGATTGACTTTTTGTGGGTTCTAATGCCTTTTTTTTTTTGCATGTGCTTGTCTCCTTAGAGCTCTGTCCAAGACTCCTTCGGCTTTGGCCCTGAATCAAACCCAGCACTGCAAGCAGCTAGAAGGCCTGGTGGTTTCCCAGGTGCAATTGTGCCGCAGCAACCTGGAGCTGATGCAGACCATCATCCAGGCAGCACGGGAAGTCATAAAGACCTGCCGTAAAACTTTCTCAGACATGCGGTGGAACTGCTCTTCCATCGAGCTGGCTCCTAACTACCTGCTGGACTTAGAGAGAGGTAAGCAGCACTGCTGCCTTGGGTGGAGGGCACAGGTTGGAGCAGATGTACCCAATGGTCTCATCCAACCTCAGCCATTCTGTGTGTCCATGATTCTTCCACATGCTCCAAAAGCAGATCACACCACAGTGGACAAATTGCACGACCCTGTGTACCTCCTTCCCCTGCTAAGATCATGGAATCATAGAATGGCTTGGGTTGGAAGGGATCTCAAAGATCATTTAGTTGCCACCCACTGGATCGGGCTGCCCAGGGTCCCAACCAGTCTGGCCTTGAAGGCCTCCATGGAATGGGCACCCACAGCTTCTCTGGGCAATCTGAAACTGGATGTTGTCTCACATGTTGAAGAGCTCTCAACAGAGATGTTCTCCAAGCTGATGATGCCTGTAGAGGTCTCAGCTGCAAGGAGGAGGTGTGTTTGCCATTCTGTGGGGCAGAGATTATGTGGGTCTCTTTTGGGAGAATACTTAGCCATCCCAGGATCCTGAGTTGGAGTTTCTGGTTTCTTGCAGGTACAAGAGAGTCAGCATTTGTGTATGCCCTTTCTGCTGCTGCCATCAGCCATACCATTGCCAGAGCCTGCACCACCGGGGACCTCCCTGGCTGTTCCTGTGGTCCCATCCCAGGTGAGACACCTGGACCTGGGTATCGATGGGGAGGATGTGCAGACAACCTCAACTATGGTCTTATCATGGGGTCCAAATTTTCAGATGCTCCCATGAAGATGAAAAAATCAGGATCACAAGCCAATAAACTGATGCATCTGCACAACAGTGAAGTAGGGAGACAGGTAACAAATCCACAAGAGTTATTGTACTTGTACAGTCCTCTTTAGTGGTCGGTTGCTCTGTGAGGTTCAGTGTCTCTATCAGCTAGCAAAAGGAGCAGGTTTCTCCCTGATTGCTCTCAACTCCTTTGGCCTGCTGAAGACTGTGGCTATCAGTCATGCTGGGCCTCAGGAGGCCCTAACTGCTAATTCCAGCCCTCTAGAACCATGGGTGGGATGTGTCATTGCCACCCTTTCCACAGCCAAGGATGGCTGCAGCTTGCTTACCCCAGGAGGTGTGATGGGGATGGGTACTGTGGTGCTCTGCCAAGGGCGTTGCACACGTGAAGTGCTGTGTAAGAGGATTACCATATGCCAGATGTGTCCAGCAGCAGCTGCCTCCCAGCCACCCCTGCAGCCAGGAGGGCTGATGTGTTCCTTCTCAAACTGCTTTGCTAGTGATTACTCCCCTATCTGGCAGAAGCCACCCTTAACATTCAGTGGCTGTGCCAGTGGAGGTATAACACTGTGCATGCTTCTTGGCATGCCCCAAGGAGCAAATCCCCACCTTAGCCCTTCATGCAGCTTGAGAAATTGGGGTGGGGGTCTGCAAAGGATTCAGCAGTTCCCTGCACTTGTTCTACCACACAATTTGTCCTTCTAGGGCAAAACCTGGAGCTTACTGAGCTCATTGGCAGCTTACTGTGTAGCTATGGGCTGAACTTACTTACCTTTGCAGAGCAAAACCCTATCAAAATCGCCTCCTCTGGGTGTTCTTCTCTATGGTTCCCCGCATCGCCACTCTATCTTATTATTATTATTGCTATGTTTAAAGTTTTTGTGTCAATTGCAATGGGCAAATTTTCACTTGGGATGCAGTATTGTTATTGCTGGTGGGTTCACTGCTATATCCTACCAGATCAGAGCAGAACTGAAGTAAAAGGCTCTGCTGGCCCCATGCTCAGCAGAAAGGCAGGGTGTGGGTGTTTTGAATTCATTGGTGCCTTGGCATCTGTTACCCAGTGCCTAAACGTATTGCAGGCAGACATGTGCATTACGAATCTATTTATGGATTGCTTTGATTTTCAGCTCCTAATTTAGAGAGTGTAAATGCAGCCCTGTGTAGATATCTGATCAAAATTCAACATATTCTTCTGTCTGCTGGCTGCAAATGTGTGCTGCTGAGAGCAGTCCTGGGCTAACAGTGATCACCAAGGGGCTGTGGGATTTCACTCCTTTTGCAAGTAGCTGCTGAAGCACAACTGTGCAGAAATCAGAGCAGCAGGCCTTTTCTATAGCAGTCTCCCTTAAGAAAGAGTCTTATTAAGTAAGCTTGTGAGATGTTTGGACTTCTTAAGAGCAGGACATTTCCTAACTCCTGCATTCCTTTTTGCAGGTCTTGAAAGCCTCTCTTGAAATGAAATGTAAGTGCCATGGAGTTTCTGGGTCATGCTCTATCAAGACCTGTTGGAAAGGCCTTCAAGAGCTGCGAGACATTGCACTGGACCTCAAAAACAAGTATTTGTCAGCCACCAAGGTCGTTCATCGGCCCATGGGCACACGCAAATACCTCGTGCCAAAGGATATTGATATCAGGCCGGTTAAGGAGACAGAGCTGATTTATCTGCAGAGCTCGCCTGATTTCTGCATGAAGAATGAGAAAGTGGGGTCACACGGGACCCAGGACAGGTGAGGGTTTCTGCACTCTGTGCCCCTAAGAAGAGGCAGAGGGGATCGTGTATGAATAACAGGCAAATCATTGTGGGAGTAGCACACGTGCACAGGAAAAAATTATCTCTGATGATCAGTGCAGTACAGAGATGTCCAAGACTCGGTGATGGCTTATGGCTAAGATGAAGCTGTAGATACCTTGCATTATAGAGGTAGGCACAAGATACCTTTGAAATACCCTAGGAAAACCATATAGGCTGTTCATCTCCACAGGTGGAATGATCAGTCAGATGATAGTGATGGTACTGAGTTCCTCTAGCAATCATTGCTCATCTGATGAGTTGTTACTCTATTTTTAAGCTCCCCTAAGTAGGCAAGCATTAACCCAGTTAGGACCAGCGCTTCCAGGCAGCCTTAAAAAAAGCCCTGTCACCCCCAAGGATGAATCTTGAGCATTTTTCTTCCACTGCCTTTTAAGAACCCACGTATGTTTGGATTGCTCGTGTCTATGAAGAGATACGACTTCATTCCATTAATATTGGTGATTTAAGATCATCACACTCAAGCCTTCAGTGGACACGGTGCTGTGCCAGGAAGCAGACGTGCATGTCTTTTCCCATGATTTGTTTAACTCCCTTTTATGATGAATCAGTTCCACAGGTGGGCACTTGACCCTCTGCAGACAAGCAGTTGTGTATTTCCAGAATTTTGCAGGATTTTCAGGACTTTTGTTAAGTGAATGCAACGACTGGATTTCAAGACAGCTCATTCAGTGCTATCTGCTGACTTGGCTTTTTTTCAGAGAGTTCTCATCATTCTTCTATGTGCTCTTTGTGCTACCTTGTTGTGCATGCTTATGCTGTAAGGTGCATGCAAGTGCTCTTTTGCAGGGCATCTTCCTTTCAACTCTTGTTGGACGTAACGGTCTTTCCACTGTACATTGAATGTAGTGAAGGTTTTACTACGACAGAAAGGAAGTAAATGACCTCAGTACACGAAAGATTAATCCTTTTTGGTTCCATTTAATCAGTAGGAATTTTTACTTGGGAGACTATAGAGAATATCCTTTGGCAATGGTCATTTATTCTAGGACCACAATTCTATAGGCTGTGTATCAGCATCCGGAGTTAACCAGGTGAAGATGAAAGTTGAGTGAGACATCTTGTATGAGACATGTCCTTTCTGGTCTCTGATGTTGTGTGATGTTTAGAGCTTTGTACCCTCCATTAGAATGGAAGGCAGTGGCAGGACTGCCATACAGAAGCACGTTCATTGGCAGCCCAGCAGTGCAGCAGTAATTAGCAAATGAAGATGTTTATGAGTCATTGAGGGCCATAGGGAAGAAAAACATGTGCTAAAAGTGTTGTGTGAAGGAAAACGTCGTTTGAGCAGAAGCAACATTTCTGTGGATTTGTATGGATTTTGATATACTCATGTTTTTAAAATGACCTCTTTGTTGAAACTCCCTGTTTTGCAGTGAAAAAAACAACAACTGTGGAGGTTATTTGGAAGCTGGTTTTATAGGGATCATGTGAAACCAACAGGTTGTGTCAAAAACAAGCTGAATTCATTAGAGATCTGCCAAGTGAAACATTTTCGTGAGTTGAAATCCTTTTAGAGGAGGAGGGAGACACGGCTTCCTATAATTTCATTTTACAGGAGATTTTGCCATCTTATCCCAGCAAGGGATGAAAAATACGTTGTGGTCTCGAGGATGGGAAAACGTGTATTACAGGCGTCTGTTTATCCTGAGCAGGATGAGAGCAGAGATTGTGAGCCTGCCAGACAAGGGTCCAGGGGAAGGGAGACTGAGTGAGGACTTAGAGGAGTGAGATATTAAGGCAGGAGGGGGTGACTTTCAAAAGGAACCTGTCAAGAAGTGCTCCTGATTGTTGGATGTGCAATATGATGATGACTGAGATAGGGGAAGGAAGGTGAGATAGACCTATGTTGAGTTGTGGTCATCTCTTGGTCCACGCTGTGAGGTCATACGTAGTTACACTCAGTGCAATTGAGAAGATACCCAGTGTCTCAAAACTGGCAGCCATAGCAGCCACATGAGCATAATGTGTTTGCAGATGGGCTCATTCTTCTTCTTCCTCCTTCCATGGATGCCTTTTTTTTTCCTCTGATTATTTCTTTTTTTCTCTCACAGAGAGGACATTTCATGTGTTTTAAACACGATGACTCTGTTCCAGTGGCAGAGATAGTACTTGGTGACAGGGACAAGGAAGCAGAAGCACAAAGAGGCAGCTGTTAGAGGGAGCAGGAAAAATACATGGCTCACGCTTACCCCACAGTGGTGTAAAATGCTTGTGTGGAAATAGCCCAAAGGGGTTTTTATTCTACAAGCCAAGTTCCAGAGGCTGGAAGATTCTGGGGAGAAATCCTGCTTTTTTTTTCTGCTAGGCTAATTTTTAAGGTCTTTTACAGCAAATGAAATCAGAAAAGGATTTTAATAGTGGTCCCTGGGTTTGTTTTCTCTCTTTTTCTGTTGTTTGCTTATTCCCTGTTTGACCTCTTAGTGTCCAAGAACAGAATCGTGGAATCTTTAAGGTTGGAAAGACCACTAAGGTCATCAAATCCAACTATCAACCCATGCCTGTGACACTCTAGGCCACATCCCTCAGTACATTTACCCTTTTCTTGAACACCTCCAGGGACAGTGACTCTACCACTTCCCTGGGCAGCCTGTTCCAATGCATTACCACTCCTTCTGACAAAAGGTATTTCCTAATCGTATCCAACCTGAACTTCCCCAGGTGCAATTTAAGGCCATGAGTTCTTCTCCTGTGGTTGTGGGGCTTTTTGTAGGGCATTGTTGCGCAGACCCTTCTCACTGTGCTCCAGGAGACCTTATTCTGGGCAGCTTCACCACTTTCCAGCCCCACTTTCTTCCTCTGGAGGAGTGTAGAAGGGAGAGGTTCCCATTAATAACCTTTTAATTGTATTCAAAACATTCAGATTTTCATTACAAAAAGTGAGTTGTCTTGCACCATCAGGAGGAGAAGTCTTTTCTGCCTGGTCATATCTTGCTTGGAGAACTTTTGGAGTAGGACAAGGTCTGACATAGCTGCAACACTTTGTTCATACTGTGTTTCTGTATGCTCCGGGGAGCAATCCAGCACTAGTAGGTGGGTGGAAGGGATAATCTAATCGGTTGCTTCCATCTCTATAATTATCCCTCACATTGCTTGGACTCATTGTGCTAACTTCAGGCAGGAAAAGGAGTCAAGTTACTTTGTAGTAGAACTATGTGAAAATCCACTCCGAAAATGTAAACCTGGCTCCTCCAAAGCCTTTCAGGGCTCTTCTCTAAAAGTTTTTTCAAAGCCTTATTCAGCACAAGACTGAAGTGTTTTCTAAGACATTTTGGCCCTCCTTAATTTCATGTTGAAATTAGAAATGGTTTGGGAATCCGCATGCCTTCAAGCAGCTGGGGCGGAACCAGATTTCAAAGCCAGGGAGCTGAACACAAACCTGCAATTTGAAGCCTCACCACTCTTTGAAGTGCTCAAAATCTGATTAAGGAGCTGAATTTTGCAACTGGTTTGCTGCAGCCACAGCCTTCATTGATGGCAGCCAAACTCCATGGGTTTGTTTGCCACCGTCATGCTTACATAGCTAATAATAATCATCTGGAGAAAAATCTACAGAAGCAAATCCGTAGAGTAGCATGTGGATTGTATGATTTTTGATATGAGTTAACCACGTGGAATGAAAGGTTGGTTAGGATGAAAGAGAATGGCCTTAAATTGCATGAGGGGAGATTAAGCTTGGATATTAAGAAAAACTTCTCAGGAAGGGTGTTAATGCATTGACACAGGCTGCCCATGGAGGTGGTGGAGTCACTGTCTCTGGAGGTGTTCAAGAACCATGGAGATGTAGCACTGAGGTACATGGCCAATGGGCATGGTGGGGATGGATTGGAGTTGGGGTTGGTGATCTTGAAGGTCTTTCCCAACTTTAATGATTCTATTATTCTAATTATGTATATATATATATACTGCATATTACATATATATATATACACACTGTATATTATATATATATACTGCATGTATATTTCAGAACTTTCTTGGAAGAAAACACCCTGTAACTCACCTTTTAATGAGGTTGTTCAGCTTCTCCAGACTGAAAAATTCATTATCAGCTTCAAGCAGAAGATAAAGAATAGCAGATTATAAAATAGGGATCTCTGTTGTGAGAAAAGAAGCAGAAGTATTAACCTCCTTTATCGGTAGGGTGCAACGTATCACATTTCAAAGTCTGTTTAAAGTCCCATAAGGAATCTAAGGAAAGGAAAATTCTGTGATACAGGCAAAGGCCTCTGGCTTCTGAAGCCTTGAAGGGATTACTGAGTTTTTTATTACTGATCTTTCCCAGAGCTACCTTGGAGACATGCAAATGCTACTCCCTCTTTGCTGAAGATGGGAAGGAGCTCCTTTACACTACAGAAATTGGGCTCCAGTGTTGTTTTGAAGCCAAGCAGGGCTGATCAGCCACCACTCCTTCACTGACTCACTTTGGCAATGAATGTGGCATCCTTTCATGGTTGCTTCTTGTCCATATATTTGTTCTTATTTTGCAATAGATAAAAATAGTTTTATCTTTCTTCTGAGGTGTCTTATGCTGATATGTTTTGTTGGATAAGAGCATGCAGGGAGTTAATTGACCATGCATCTGCTGCTTGGTGGGGACAAGTTTTGGCTACAAAGTCTTCATGGCTGGTGGTTACCTCTTTGACATTTTGATGGTTGAAACAATGAGGTTCATTGAATGTTACAAAGAAAGAATCATAGACTCATTTGAATTGGATGGGGCATGTTGAGATCATCTGGCCCAAATCCCCTGCAGTGAACAGGAACACCTAAAGCTCAGTCAGGTGCTCAGAGACTCATCCAACCTGAATGGTGGATCCAGGGACGAGGAAACCACTTCGCTGGACATCCTGTGCCAACGCTTCACTACCTTCACTGTAAAAAACTTCTTCCTTATATCCAGTCTAAATGTCCCCTGTTCTAGTTTGAAACCATTTCCCCTTGTCCTATCACAGCAGACCTTGCTAAAGAATCAGCCTCCTTCTTTCTTATAGCCCCCCTTTAGATACTGGGAGGTCACTCTGAGGTCTTCCTGGAGCCTTCTTTTCTCCATGCTGCACAGCTCAGCTCTTTCAGCCTGTCCTTGTAGGAAAGATGTTCCATCCCTTGCATCATTTCTGTGGCCCTCCTCTGGACTCACTCCAACAGGTCTATGTCTCTCCTGTACTGAGGATTCCAGATCAGGACAGAAACAGACCTACTGATATTCAGTGTTCAATGAGAGCCCTTTGCTTTGATCCCATTTGTGTCCTACTATTCTGCTTCTCATCTGCTTGGGTGGGAAATGTCCTTCACATTGTGTAATTAGAGGGGCACAAGTGGTAGTTATGGGTGGACAGCAACATTTGGTGTTTGGTGTCCATGCCAGCCTTCTTGAATTTCTGTCACACACTGAGGGCACAATATGATGAACTTCAACTTGGTTAGAATTCATATGACAACTTAATAATTTTGGAGCCCCTATCCCAGATGCCATCTTTTGTTCATGGCACTCAACGAGTAATGATGGAATCACAGAACGGCTTGGGTTTAAAGGGACCTCAAGGATCATAATGTTCCAACTCAGTGCCATGGGCAAAGTTGCCAACCACAACATCAGTTTGTCCAGGGCTCCATCCAGCCTGACCTTGAACATCTCCAAGGATGGAGTATCCGCAACTTCTCCAGGCAGCCTGTGCCAGCACCTCACCACACTCTGCATGAAGAATTTCCTCCTGACGTCTATAATGACTGAGAAATAATGAACTATTCTTCTGTGGGTGTCCCAGAAGTTTACACTGAAGGAAGTTCAGGAAAATAGTATCTATCTTTTCCTCCCACTTGCTCTTTCCATCCTTCCAAGGCAATGTGCTTGTAGTCGGCACCAATTTCAATAGCTGGGCCAGCTGTAATTTGGGTCATCTGTAGTTTCTTGGGCTTTTTCCCATTTAAATCTCAGGGAAGATTTGAGAGACCTGGGTTTGACCTGAAACTATCCGGGAATCATTAATTTACTTATTGTAAAATTGCAGTGGATAGTGAATTAAGGTGGAAGAAAATAAGCCAGTTCTCCTAATGTATTTCGTCCCTCTGCATCAAACCAGTGTTGAGGTTAGAGAAGACAGCAGGAATGACTTTCCACATAGTGAGACTGAATAGAGAATACTTGGTCCATCACTGGTGTTTATTACTTCTTTTAAAACCATTTTCTCCAAACAACCTGTTCCGGAGTTTTACTGTCTTCTGAATCATGTTTGACTTAATCTGAATTTCCTTTCTTTTTATATTTCCTTTGCTTTTCCTTTTTCTTTCCAAATTAGACTGGTTGTCTTTTTCTTCTCACATAAACAAAAGTTGTTCTCTCTTATTTTTGGAGTGATCCTTTATAGGTGGAAAGACAGCTTTTCTTACACGCTTCCCTAAGCCAGTTCCTTCAAACCTTTCTGTTTTCTGAACTGCTCCTCTCTGCTCCTCTGACTCTCCTGAGAACGTTCCCACATTTATCTGGATCTTTCTCAGAATGCATTGCTTGCTTTGCATTTTAATCCACTCTCAGAAATGCTCTCAACTCCCTTCTCCCCAGCATTATCCACAAGTTTGTAAGTTTACTCTCTCTTCTTTAATGAAAATACAGGCTGGTTCCAGGATCTCCCTTGATATCCCCTTGCTGACATGAAGTATTGATAACTCTCTTTCGTACAGTTGTTCACTGTCAGTCTCCAGATATTCCCCGTGGCTGAGAAAGCAATTTAAAAGTAGTTAAGATCCTGACATGCAGTTGTGCACTTTGATGTATTTTTAGCTATGCCCATTGTTTTACATACTTCCTGGGGGACCCTAATTATTTTTCTTTTTCTTTTATGTACTGCTGTGCAACATGACATTACTGGAGCAAGGGGCACTAGAGAAACGACCAGAAATTTGATCTAAATGAGAAAAAAAAAGAAAGAATTCCTTTACTCAGCAGTAGTGTCTTCTGGGATCTGTGGCTGCTGGAGTTCATGGAGACAGGTGGTTTCCCTGAGGTCAGACAGGGATGAGACAAATCGTGCCCAAGGGGACACCATGAGGTTAAGCAGGAACATCATCCCAAATTCAGCAGCCCAGATGTTGGGGAAGTACGAGGGGACAGACTCCAGAAAGTGGTCTGATCTGTGTTTTTCTCTCTAAACAGCATCTCCCACCTGAGGAGATGCTCAGTGTGGCACTGAGGGGCGCAGTTTAGTGGGGATGATGGTGATGGGTTGATGGTTGGACTTGATCTTGGTCGTCTTTTCCAACCTTAATGATTCTGTGATGCCCACAGACACTGCAGAGTACTGGACCAGGCAGGCAGTTACAGATTCAGAAGAACATCATCTCTAGACAGAAAGTACTTATTCCCTGCAAGACCCTAAGAGATCTGACACTTCTGTTCTTTGTGGGGTGGTTTCCAGGTAGAAAAGGAGTCATTGACCCTAGAACCATAGAATCACAGAATCATAGTGTCACAATGAGTGGAAAAGACCTCTCACATCATTTAGCCTAGCTGTGGTCCATCTTGCTTTTGACTAGACCAACTCACTCAAGTCCCCTAAAACAGAATTCAGGTGGTTTTAAGGATAGCTTGAACAAGCTTTGGTCTGACCTTATGGTCTGATTTTTGGGTAGTCCTGTGTGGAGGCAGGAGTTGTGTTCAGTGAACCCTGCCGCCTCAAGATATCCTATGATTCTATTATCCTAGGCTGCCATCCACATGGTGCTCCTGTTTGCTGTATTTAGATTTCTGATTCAAAATCCAAACAAAGCAGCAAAACTGCTTCTCTATCCTCTGAAATAAAATGGCTGTGCTAAGAGAAAATTCCCCAGGAGGTATCTTAGAGATGGCTCAGAGGTGTGAGGTGGGGAAGACTCAGAAATGCAAGATATCCTTGCCCATCTGTGCCAAGGACCATCCTCATGATGAGGCTGTTGGGTCTTGCAGGGCCATGTACAGCAACATACCTGACTTAGTGGTTGGGAACCATGCCTGTGGCAAGGGGCTTGGAGCTAAATGACCTTTGAGATCCCTTCCAACTCAAGCCATTCTATGGAATGCTTCTATAATATGTACAGCAGAGGCTGGAATGGGGAGATTTTGGACAAGCAGATTGAATGAGTGGGATTTGTCCTGTCAGCAGGGCTGACTTCTTCCCTTCTTGCACAAAGTACAAAACACTGTGGCAACGTGAAAGCCTGCTGCTGAGCCAGGACCCTGTCTGGGATTATGGCTGCAGCATCATTTTTCACTGTTCTTCCAAGTGCCACTAGAGGTTATGCTGTTGTGTTAAGATTCAGTTGTCTACGTTTTCTTTCTGAGACTTGGGAGGAGGGCATTTCTCTGAGTCGTTGGAAATCTGCTGGACCAGGCCCAAAACAAATGACATTGAACTTAACCCATCAGCAGGGAGCCTGGTGGGATTGCAGCCGTGGGCTTGGAAAGCAGACACCCAGGAGCAGCTTCTGTGGGTAAACTCTGGTCTTTTTGCTCCTTTGTCTTCTCCGCTTGCTTTTCACAAGGATAGTTATGGCTGAGAAACTCACTTTATTATTATTATTATTTCTATTTGTTTAAAAAGGAAATTAAGAAAATTCACCCATGCCTGTAATTTAAAGCAGAAAATGAAACATGCTTAGTGGCATGGTCAGGAAAGCCTTCTAGAAACATTTAGGTTCAAGATAGTGTTATAGCTTTTGGCTCCTCATCCTCCAATCTTCCAGAACGTCCCTGATATTTGATTCAAAATGGTGATAAACCTGAAGATTTTTTCATAAGATTTTATTCTTTCTCTGTATTTTGAGCTGTATGGGATGAGTGCTACTATGGGAAATCTTATCTTGATCCCCCCCTCTCCCCACCCCATCCTCTTTTTTTGCAAACCACAGGAGCTGAGAGCAAGGAAAGGGTGATTCCCTGTTCCCAGACAGCAGGTGGAAGAGTTTTGCTCTCTAAATGGGATAAAACTGACTCCTAGGTGGCAGGCTGGAGTCATTGGGTCATCGTGTTCCTTTTCTTGGCCATCTGAATGGGTTCTTAGGACAAGGGGGAACAACCTCTCTTGGTGAACCTTTCCAGGAAAGCTGAGTGGAGATCGTCAAATTCTCCCCCCTCTTCTAATATCAACATCCTTATATTTGAACATTTGCTCTGAATATTTATTGCCTTTATGAATCTGTTTATGAGGATTTGTTCAAAGGTTTCCTGGAGGAGGGGCCCTGGCCCGTGGGGCAGTAACAGTGCCTTCGGTTCAGCATTGGGCAAACACGCTCAGTGTGGTGGCAGCCCTCACCTTTGGTAGAGGCTTTCAAAGGTTTTTAAATGTTTACACACACTCCCGAATGAAAGGGAGAAGTCGGGGGGGGAGCCTTTAACAACTGAGCCTGGTGAGGAATGTGAGTCAGAAATAACAAACAGGAGGTCTGCCTGAGTCAGAAATAAATAAGGGAAGAACAAGAACAAAATCTCAACACCTCATTAATACCATAACTTTTCCTAAAGCATTACCTCATGAGGAATTCCTATAAATCTCATGGATTTGTTTTCTTCTGTTACTGGAGTGTTCAGTCCAAGTGTCAGACTCATGTTCCTCTCTTCTTTCTCTGCCCCAACAGGGCCTTACCCTGTTACTATCCAAACTCGATAGGCAGAAGGGAACTGAGGAGAGATGTCAGCAATGCCCCCGCAATCATCAAACTGCCTTTCCTACCTTAGTGCCAAGTGTCCATCCAGCTCACAGCCTCACTGTGTTGGGTGCACAATGAGATCTTTTGCCCTGGAGCATAAGTGTCCAGCAAAGTAGCTGAACCAACACAAAAGCATTTTCTCCCTGGGCTATATGGGGAGCAGCTGAGGGAATTGGTTTGGTTCTGCCTGGAGAAGAGAAGGCTCAGGGCAGACATTATAGCTCTGTACAACTCCTTGAAAGGAGTTCGTGGTGAGGTGGGTCTTGGCCTCATCTCTTGGGTTAGCAGTGTTAGGTTGAGAGGTAATGGCCTTAAGTTGTACCAGAGAGGTTCTGGTTGAATATTAGGAAAAATTTGTCCTCAGAAAGAGTGGTGGGTCATTGGCACAGGCTGCCCAGGGTGGTGGTGGAGTCAGCATCCCTGAAGGTGTCCAAGGACCGTGGAGATGCAGCACTTGAGGACATGGTTTAACAGGTGTAGTAGAAACAGGTTGGGGTTGGATCTGGGGATCTTAGATGTCTTTTCCAACCTTAATGATTCTCTGATTCACTGATTCTACGATCTCTACAGTTCCTAGAGAAATAGCATCTGCAGGACATGGTTCATCTCACCCAAAAGTCAATGCCTGTTGCATTTTTTCATCTAGTGACCCAACTTGGACTATTTTTAGGAGAACTGGGTGGCTGTTTATAGAATCATAGAACCACAGGATTGTTTAGAGTTGGAAGGGACATTTAGAGGTCATTGAGTCCAACTCCAATGAACAGGGATATGCTCTGCTGGATCAGGTTTCCCTGGGCCCAGTTGAGCTCCACCTTGAAAGTCTCCATCCCTGGAGACTAACCTCATCTCAACCACATCTCTGGACAGCCTGTTCCAGTATCTCAGCACCCTCACTATAAAAGACTTTCTCCTTATATCAAACCTAAATCTCCCCCTCTTCAAGCTTGAAAACATTTCCCTTGTTCTCTCATCACAGACCCTGCTAAAGAGTTTGTCCCCTTTTTTCCTGTAGCTTCCTTTTAGCATGTGGAAGGCCACTTTCAGGTCTCTGTGGAGCCTTCGCTTCTCCAGGCTGCACAGCCCCAGCTTACTCAGCCTGTCCTTGTAGGAGAGATATTCCATCCCTTGCATCATTTTGGAGGCCCTCCTCTGGACATGCTCCACCATCTCCATGTCTCTCCTGTACTGAGGACTCCACATTTGTATGCAGTGCTCCAGGTGAGGCCTCATCAGTGCAGAGCAGAGGGGCAGGATCACCTCCCTCACCCTGCTGGCCACGTTTCTTTTGATTCAGCCCAGAGTAGAGTTGGCTTTCTAGGCTCAAGTCCAGTTTCCCATCCCCCAGTACATCCAGGTCTTTTTTGGCAGGGCTGCACTCAATCCTTTCATCCCCCAACTAGTATTGGTAGTGAGGATTGCCTAGACCCAGGTGCAGACCTTGCACTTGGATTTGTTGAATCTCACGAGGTTCTCCTGGGCTCAGCCTGTCTAGCTCCCTTTGGATGGAATCCCATCCCTCTGACGTGTTGACTGCATCCCACAGCTTGGTGTCATCAGCAAACTCAGTGTGCATGCATCCGACCCCTTTGCCAGTGTAATTGATGAGGACATTAAATATTGGTCCCAGCGCTTAACCTGTGGGACACTCATCACCAATCTCCATCCAGACACTGAGCCAGTGGCCACTACTCTCCGTACTCAATCTTGAAGACAATTCTTCTAGCATCAAACAGTCTACCCACCAAATCCATTGCTTTCCAATTTGGAGAGAAGGATGTTGTGGGGTAGTATGTCAAAGGCCTTACTGAAGTCCAGATGACATCAGTGGCTTTCCCCTTGTCCATTAATGCAGTGTCACCATCATAGAATGCCACTAAGTTGGTCAAACGGGATTAGCCCTTGGTGAAGCCATGCTGGTTCTCCTGCATCACCTCCCTGCCTTCCTTGTGCTTTAGCATTGCTTCCAAAAGGATCTGTTCCTTGATCTTTCCTGACACAAAGGTGAGACCAATAGGTTGGTAGCTCCCAGGGTCATTTTTCTTTACCTTCTTAAAAATGAGTGTGATGTCTGTGCATTGGTTGTGATTTTCTTGATAAGTTCAGAGCTAAATAATGGCTGTAAGAGTCTGCTCAGGAGCGTAAAGCCATTTCTCCTTGGTGTGTCACTACACTCCAGATAGTATAGACCCTCACAGCTCTTCTACAGACCCTTTAGGCACTGGAAAGCCATGTTAAGGTCTTCTCAGGGCCTTCTCCAGGCTCAACAACCCTCAGCTCTCTGCCAGTCTCCATAGCAGATATGCTCCAGTCTCTGAGCATCCTCGTGGACTCCCCCAGACCTGCTCCAGTAGGTCCAATTGCAGAGACTGACATCATTGGTTCAGAAAGACCTTCTGGGCTTCACACTGACTCACCATGTTTCCTTTCCTCCAGGCAATGCAACAAGACCTCCAATGGGAGCGACAGCTGTGACCTGATGTGCTGCGGCAGAGGCTACAATCCCTACATGGACAAAGTGGTAGAGAGGTGCCACTGCAAATACCACTGGTGCTGCTACGTCACCTGTAAAAAGTGTGAGAGGACTGTCGAGAGATACGTCTGCAAATGAAAACACCTCGCTCTGCTGAGCTGAGATGCTTCAGAGAACAGAAAATGTCCTTCATCTTGTACTGACATAAACTTGAAGAAAGATGGTAGGAGGAAAAAAAAAAAAAAAGCGATCACACCAAGTAAAAAAATGACTTTAAAGAAATGTAAAAAAATGGAAGGCTTTCCCCCACCAGTAAAATGCCTTCTGAGAAGACACAAACTCATTTGGGATGGTATCTTCTTCCAAAATCTTTCCTATGGTTGCCAATAACATCCAGCCGTCAAGTGCCTTAATATTTTGAGAAGCAAAGGTAGAAACTTTCACATGGGGAAGAAAAGCAGCTCCTGTCTGAATATAACCAAGACTCATGCCTGCCTATGCCTTCTTACATAGATACTGAGTCTGCATTAGAACCATCCCAGAAGCAAAAGCTCTTCAACTTTTTCATTAATAACTGCATTTGTTGCCAAAGACTTAATTTTTAAGATGGAGGCATTCACTCCAGATGGAGAAAGTGGGAAGATTTCAGGTCCATGCCCTGAAATGACCAACTCATTTTAACCTTTCTTTTATGCAGGTCTGTGACTTCCAAGGGGACTTTCCTACAGGAAAACCTGACCCTAAGTTGTCTTGATGGATTTTCACACACAGCCGTGGAAAAAAATAGCATCCAGAAAGCTATGGGATGCCAGAGACAGTGAGAATAGGGCACACTGAGAAGGGTGTTATGGGGTTCTTGGGTTGTAGTGGAGCCATTAGGATGAAGTATGAAACCGAAGTGAAAATCCAGTGAAAAATAATAAAATGTAAAAAGCTCCTGCTCTCTTTCTCTTACCCTTTGGGCGTTACATTCTTAGCTCTGACACACTGGGCCATCCCATCCTTAGGAAAAGATGCCACTGAGTCTTTCCCCAAGCAAAACTATTGAACCAGCTCCAAAACACTGCAGGGAACAGAGTGGGTCTGGTCCTTGTGTGCAGACGTGCAGGTGGCAGCCATTCCCCAAAGAAAGGAGTGGGAACACAGCAGTCCTTCATGTGACCCTGCCCTGGTGCAGAGAAAACCACTATCGGTGGCTGTACATATTTTATTTTGTATGCAGACATACAGAAATATTTATAAGATATATCTCATGTTTTACTCTGCTCTTCTTCCTACGTAAATATATCTCTATATTATAAACAAGCCTTAACAATAGTACGCAATAAATGCTGAAGTTTCTGGTGCAATGGAAGAATGCTAGCTTATTATGTTTCATTCAAGGTTTCCTACTTGGAAAGCAAGCCTGGTCTCCTTCCCAAGGATGGGAGAGGAACAAGGCTCAAGGCACTCGCTGGCGTGGGATAGATGAGTTCCTCTATTCCCTTTTTCCCCAGCCTCTTCATTTTGAGCAGAATTAGCCAAGATACAGTCAAGTCAAAGAAACAGAGCACTCAGAGGTGGAGAGTCACCATTCTCATTTTGCTGTTGTATCAGCAATCCTCTCATCACTTAAATATCCCAATGTCCCCAAAGAATGCATTAACAAATGTGACTGATGCCTCTCGTGGGTGGTTTGCTCCTCACTTCTGCATGCAGGGAGGAGAATCGTAGAATCATAGAATATCCCGAGTTGGAAGGGACCCATAACGATCCTTGACTCCAATTTGAGAAGCTGTGGAGTGGAGATTTTAGCTAAAGATTACTATATATATGTATTTTTTTGCCATGAGCAAGTCTCTGTGTCTGTGTCAGGAAAGATATCTGCTCCAGGAGCAGAAGGTATCAGAGCCTGTGAGGTCTTGCAGAATATTTCTGGGGAGACTGTACCCCAGGAGAAGTGCTGTATGAATCAATCCTACAGAAAGGTAGGGCACTGTGGCACTATACCTGAAGGAAATACAGCCGTAACGGCATTGTTGACTTTCTCTTCTTTTACAGTCACTCTCTAGGAGTCAGCTGCTCATGACACGCTTCTGAGCAGCCCTTGGGAGCTGGAAGAAAATAGCATCAAGGGCAGTGTGAGAGTGAAAACAGTACGGCTAGCAATATGAGAGCTATTTTGTACTCTAACATTGTGTGCTATAGTAAATTTAGAGGTATTTTGTTCTCCTTGGTTACTTTGCTGAAGTTGGTCTCTTCCTTTCCTTCCCTCCCCCAGCACTGAGCAGGTAGAAAGAGGCTTTTGGTACTTTGTCAGTGTTTTGTGTAATTGTCACCCCATAAAAACTGGTGGACTGAAACGTCTCCACAGCGCGGTGCGATGAGAGGTTGGTTGTCTTTAGGCTGACATGCAGACAGGTTGGTGGCACAGATCCCAAAGCCAGAATTTGGCTTTGTTTGATATTTTAAAGACAAGGTCAGCCTTCATTCTTTTAAGGAATTTTCTTTTTAATTCCAGGTTCTGATGAAGCCAGGGGATGTTCTGACCGAAGGAAAACTTGAGCATTTCAATTCTGTTCTGTAATGACTTTTTCTTGCTCCCTTGCTGATGTCTTGAGTCTTTGCTTGGCGCAAAAAATAGTGAGATGGAAGAAATGCTCTGTATGCACATTGTTTTCAGCTGCAGCTCACTCCGATAGTGTCAGACCCTTGTCCCTCATCTGCTTTTCCCATGACAGAAGAAACTTTATCTTCGCAGAGCAAGAGAAGATGTGATTAAGTCTATCAGGCATCTGCAGGTCCTCTGACCCCAGGGCGGGAAGTGACCTTTACATATTGAATTGAAATGGTTGCGGTGTTTGGAGATTCGTAGTTTGAGGCATCCAGGCTTAAGATATCTTCTTGCTTTTCTAAAAACCCTTTGCCACTGGCTTCATCTGAGTTTTGCTTCTTTGAGCCCAGAGTCCTTGTGGCCCCAGCCCAATGCCCAGGCTGTTATCATAGAATCATTTGAGTTGCAAAGGACCGTTAAAGGTCTCCTAATCCAACTCCCTTGCAATGAACAGAGAGACACCCACAGCTCCATCAGGTGCTCAGAGCCACATCCAGCCTGACCTTGGGTGTCTCCAGGGATGGAACATCCACCACCTCTCTGGGCAACCCATGCCAGTGCCTCACCATCCATACTGTAAAAAATCTTCCTTATATCCAGCCTAAATCCCTCCTCTTTTAGCTTGAAACCATTTCCCCTTGTCCTATCACAAGGTTGTGCTATTAAGTCTGTCCTCCTCCTCCTTCCATCTCCCCTCTCAGTACTGGAAGGTCTAAGAATCAACACTGTTACACTGATTTTACCATAACTCCCAAGTTTCCAGAGCCCTTTTCTTTCCAGAGTGGCTGCACCTTTACCAACATCCCTTGTTTGACTGTCCTGTTTCATCCAGCAAACTAGAGTCATCTTGTTCTTAATGCTTTGGATACTTTCCTCCTGGCATCAGCAGCAATTCCAACTCCAATTGCAATGAAACGTAGCTGCCAAATAGTTTTCTGTGCATGTGTGGCCCAGAAGATTTTTGTGAGAACTTTAGCTACAAACCAGTTCTGCAGGAGCCTGCAAGGAAAATGTATCACTAATGGCAGGGCAAGACCTTCACATATCAGCTCCGCAGTAAGCAGCTTCCAAGACTCTGAAACACAGAGGTCTTTAAGTTTCTGAATGAAATGGCTCTAATTAATGTGAATGCCTCTGTCGGGTGATGCTACAGTTCCCTCTCTCCTAACATGCCCTGCTAGATCCTAACAGCTGGTGGCATTTGGCTCAACTCCATACCCTACCACACAGCTCTGTTGATTTATGCTAGCTGGAAAAATACAGCTGATATATTCCCACAAATATTATTATTTCAGAATATTGCAATCTTACCCCTGAGGGGAAAAAAAAAAGCAAGTTATCTTGGAAAGTGTTATACTGGTAGCTTTGTAGCATTTATTTGTTTGAAGAAATATCCACGATTTAATAAAACAATTTATATTTAATTATATTTCCAAATCCGAGGATTTAAACCTTGTACACATCCAGCTGGCTTTCAGTTTCTTGTTGAATTCTCTCCATATCCTCACCCTATTCCTTTTTTACATCATTTAGATTGCTCCCCAAAGGTAGGCAAATGGCATCCGTTAGAGAAAACTCCCACCCAACCCTTTATTTCAGTCCGAAAATGGGAAGTATTTTTGAGTCATAGAATCATTACGGTTGGAAAACACCTCTAAGATCATCAAGTCCAGCCATCAACTCGTCAAACTGTCAACACTGATCACACTCAAGGAGGCAGCCCATCAGTGTTTCACATGCAGCCCTTGTTGCAGGGAGAGATAGGGGAAAGGAGGGACAAAGCTGAATCCAATGAATGGTGCCTTTGTCTGGAAGGTGATACAAGAGTCCTCAAGAAACCATGATATCTGAAGGCAACCATCAGCATCCTTCCAGTGTGTGTGCTGCTTGGCCAGCCTGGGAAATGCTGGGAGGATGCTCGGGAGGTAATGGGAGGAAAACTCATCCCTGGGCTTTTCCTTTTCCTTCACCATCTGTTTGCAAACACACTTTTTATCAGCTCATCTAGGGCATCAAGGAAAATTCAAGCAGAAAGCAGAATCATACAATGGTTTGAGTTGGAAGGGGCCATTAAAGTTCATCTGGTCCAACTCCCCTGCAATGAGCAGGGACACCCACAGCTCCACTAGGTGTTCATAGCCCTGACCTTTAGTGCCTCCAAGGATGGAACATCCACCACCTCTCTGGGCAACCTGTGCCAGTGCCTTGCTACCTTTACTTCCTTACATGCAGTCTAAATCTCCACTCTTTAAATCTGAATCCATTTCCACTTGTCCTATCAATGAAACCATCCTGCATTTCTGAATTCTTTTTTTCTTTTTCCCAAACTTAAATCATTCTCCTTATTATACACCCTACAACCACCCATGATATCCTTAACACCCTCACCCTATCTCAAAGGTTTGCCTTCCTTGTCCTGAAACACCATTGTGTTGCCCTAAGAGCAGACCAGAATCAAACTTTGTCCTCTACATGTGGCAGACAGAGTAGAAAACAAGATTTGGGAGAGGGAGAGAAAGAACAGGAAACTAGAAATCCACCTGAGATTAATGACTTTAACATGTACAACATGTTTTGTTTTGCTTTGTTTTCCCCTCAGGAGCAGTTTCATCAGTCAGACAGTGTTTGATGAAATATCTCAGCAGAGCTATGGTTTATTCATCTAGTACAAAAGTTATCCCCCTGTTGAGGGACACGGCATTAGCTTTGTTTTCTAATTATAAGAGCAACAACAATAATAAAAAATAATAACAATCAGATGCGCTGTAGATCATTTTTGTTTGGTTTTCTTTTTTCTTTGCTGAAAGTAGGTGAACTGTGCTTTGTCAGCCTTGTAAATGAGTTATTCTAAAGATCGTTTCTGTGTTGTGGGGAGGTTTTTGCTCCTTTAAGTGGAATTCCTTAATGTTTTCACCCAAAACCACATGACCTAACAATGTCTCCTTAAAAAAGTAATATAACAGAAGAGATTGTAGCTTAATTGCATGACTCAAAAAGGAGCAAGGGCATGAGGGGAAATACTGCAAACGCTGCATCCCTTGTGCATGCAGAGAGGAACCTGGAGCATGAAATCTGCCACGGGTTGTGTAATGGAGAGTCTTCCCATCCACGCAACACAGCCACAAGCTGAACATATGCGTAAGTGTTCCTCTGGATTGGGGCCAAAGTGCTGAAAACCTCAGAGGATGGAAGGGCAGTTATCGATACCTGAGATCTCTCTCTAAGTGGTAACTGCTGACAAACATGGGCTTTTTGAAATGGAAAGATGCATTTCTTCCACATTTCCTAGAGCTAGCTCTGGGCCTCAAATTCACCCTCTCTGGAATGGGAGATGGAACATTACTTGGTGGTGATGAACAGTGAAACTGAACTGGAGTGAAGACGTGATGCGAAAAGAAAAGTAGGCAATATCGTCTTCCTAAGTCTGAGATAAGTCAGAATAAGCCAGAAGGGAAAGAGAGTAATGAACTTTTAGAAAAGCTCTGCAGCAGTGGGAACAGTGATGGGGACATCTGGGGGGCAGGAAGCAAGAACTACATGCAGAGGTTGGCCTCTTCTCCCAGGTAACAGCAATTGGATGAGATGCAAGGGCTGCAGGTTGCACTAGGGAGGTTCAGGTTGGATATTAGGAACAACTTCTTCTCAGAGGGAGTGATAACACATTGGAACAGGCTGTCCAAGGAGACGGTGGAGTCATTGCCCCTGGAGGTGTTCAAGAAATGTGTAGATATGGTACTTAAGGCCATGGTTATTGGGCAATATTGGCGGCAGGTGGACAGTTGGACCAGATGACCTTAGTGGTCTTTTCAAATCTTAACAACTCTGTGATTCTATGATTCACCATTTCTTGTCAATGGTCCCAACTCATATTTGTCCTAATCGGCATGCTCTGAGGGTATGCAACAGCTCAGCATCAGCCTCCTCAAGCAACTGCTGCTTTCTCTAAATTCATACTGAATTTCAGATGAAAAAGAGGTTTAAATCCACTATTCTATGGAACGGCCATTATAGTGGGCATGGTGATGATGGGTTGATGGACTAGAGGACCTTTGTGGTCTTTTCCAACCTTAATGACTCTATGAATTCTTAGCATAAATTTTTTAAGCTGTTTAAGATGAGCTACCATAATCTGGGTTATTATAAAAGTCATTAATAACAGCAACTCAATCAACAAGGAAAATCTCACAGTGCATCTTAAAGCCATTTCCCTCAGGTCTGGGAGGCTGATCACAAAAAGGAGAACCCAAACCCCTCTCTGATGCTTGCAGACACTGTAAACATGCACCACCTGTGTCTCCTTTCCACTCCACTACCTGTTCAATATGCAATTAATTTTACAAAGTGCTGCATATGTCAACCAGGGCCAAGGTCAGGCAGGAAAACGGTTTCCTTTTCTAAACTCCAAACAGACCAACTGCTCTGTCCAGGGCTGCTCTCCTCATCTGGTGTGGATAGATTAAAATACCACCTCCCTGCTCACCTCTGCAGGTGCTTCCTTCCTTGCTGCAGGCAGCATGTGAGATGTGGGGAGCACAAGCTGGAAGTATCCGCACATTTGGAAATGCAAAGAAACTCCCCCCCCTGCATATCCACGCTTGAGGAGTAGCCCTTGGCCTGACATAAAAGCATCAAGCAGACAGCTGCAAAGAATTGCTTGATTTAAGGCAGTCACAACTCCCCAGCTTGCCCTGACCTCTGTGCATAACTCTTCCTCTGCTGAACATAGGGCTCCTCTCAGCAGGCAGCAGGGAAGCATCTGGTGCCATTAGAGGCATTGCAGAGGACTGCAGGAGGGACTTTGACCCCACAGGAGACCTCTGCTCACTTGGGCTGGAGGAGCAAATCCCAGGGGACACCCCAGGGCATTTCAAAGAGTTAACAACGTTCACTCAATTGAATTGTACTCCTGTCTATGGTGATGTTCAAGTGCACTTTCTTCCCTCCATAACTCTGATCCCAAGGGCTCTGAGAGGTCCATTGTGGACCAACAAACTGAGGGATGCTCAAAAATAAGCTTTGCAAAGCCATCTGTAAGCAAGCAAGCAAGCATCAGGTTCACCCTGCCACCCACAAGCCAGGCCCAACCTTCAGGCCACCAACTATAGAATCAGGGAATCATTAAGGTTGGAAAAAAGCTGTAGATCACCAAGTCCAACCCCAACCCATTCCCACCATGCCCATAAACCATATCTATCGGTACCACATCTCCACAACTCCTGAACACCTCCAGGATGATGACTCTACTACTTCCCTGGGCAGCCTGTGCCAATGCATTATCACTCTTTCATAGAATAAATTGTTCCTAATATCTAAATGCTTGAGGTTGGAAGTACCTCTAGTTCAATCTGATCCAGCTCCTGTCCCAGAAAGTACACTCAGGGCAGAGTGCCCAGCAATCCTTAGCTCTCTGTGCTGTCAATAAAGACAGATTTTAGAGCACTAGAAATCCGAGTGTGCCTCCAACCAAGGGCACAAGATGAATGGCACCCACTGGGAGTTAGTATGACCCTTCTCATACAGACATCCAGAGAACAGATGCTGGAAGTCAGATGAGATTTATCCTTCTCCTGATGTTCATTGTACAGGTCCTTCTGTTTTCATATTTGTCTTGATATAAACCAAGTGTTAAGCCTCACTTGGACTATTAGAACCAGAGCATGATCCCGTATGACTGCTGTGCCCAGGATAATTACAGCTGACATCTGTTATTTGACATCAATTGCTGGAATATGCTTCCAATTGCACACAACACAATGGGCAAAATCAAGTAATGTAAACATCTAAATGTTGCTGGTTAGATTCCCTTTTTCCTCTTCTCTCCATTAGAGGGAACATTTTCATCTTGGGAATTGCAGATGATTCCAAGGAAACAAAAAAAAGTTACTTTTCATGGAGTTCACAAAGAAAATGAGACCATCCAAGCATTCTGTCCACTTGTTACAACCAAATGTCAGACTTGTGGCTCCTGAACATGACCCGTATTGTTAATTGCTATGGTACAAAGTAATGTTTGTTTCCCCACCAGCCATTAAAGAGACTAGTTCAGATAATAGAATGTAAACAGAGAAACTTCAAAGGACAAAATGAAGCCATTGAGTAACTGTGTTTTACATGGAGCTGAACTGCTAGTAGCGGATTTCTCCCTGAACAAAGAAAAAGTTTTCCATTACTCTGTGTAGTCTGGTGAACAGCTTAAGTGTCCTGGTTTATCTTTAGGAGACTTAGATAAGCTGAGAAATTTTCCTCCGTAGAAATACACCAATCATCTTCCCAGTGGCATCCTTCTCACAATGATCCTGGTCAGTCTAATGAGACTGGCCTTATTTCTTGTTGCTTACATCTTGGCAGTACCTTTGGAAAGTGCTGTGATAGGTGTGTATGTTGGATGAAGTATGTGAGGATAAAGGAATCACAGCAAATATACTGCAATAGTCCAAAGGCAAACATCCAACACCCAAGGGAAGGCACTCCAAAATGCCTTTTTGGCTCTTAAATTCAACTCAAGGACCTCAGTGACTAATATATCTCTTTGCCTTTTATTCTTTTTCAGTCCAGATCGGTTGTTTATTCCTAATTTCAGAGCTGATACAAATGTATGTTTAGGGTAGACGTATATTAACGGGTCTAGGAACTAAACAACATTTTCATTAGATAAAATTTTCACTTTCTTTTAGCACAACAAAAGAGATTCCACTGTTACTGAATTAATAGAACTGTTAAGGTATGAAAAGACCTCTAAGATCAACAAGTCCAATTGACAACGCACCCCCCCATACCCACTAACCACATCTCTCAGTGTCACGTCTCTGCAAACCCCAGCCAAGGTTTCCTTACCAGATGCTATATTTTACAGGCTGCTCTCCTACAGAGAGACACCTGGTTTGAGAGTCATCTCATGGAACTTCAGGTGTCTGCATTGAGGACATCCTCATCTGAACTAACCTGGCATCACCTCGCCGGTGGACTGGTGCAAGAAAGAGACAAACTGGTTGCATCCTCTTTGTTACACTTTATTTTACCTTAGTTTTGTATAGGAGTATGTGTGCTTTACCCGCTTTGCCTCTAGACTGGTTCTGCTAGGTTTCATGGTAAGGGTGTTTCCATCTCTTCAGAAGAGCCAAGGAAACAGAGCTACGATACGTTAGAAATCCCACGGAGCTGGGTTTGTATTTATCATCAACCTGTAACTAGGATTGACACACACAAAGAAGATTAAGGTAATAAAACCTGAAAAAGTAGAACATCTTCTCATGGGTTTTTGTTAAAAGGTCCAAAGTTTTTGACTAGGATTTGCTGTGGCAGGACAAAGTACATTTTCAGACTTGACTTCTTAATGGGCTACATCTGCTTAATGTAATTTTGCATCTGAACTGCATGCCTTGTCAGACTCGAGCACAGTCAGAGCTTCACTCAGCAATACTCACTTTCCCTGGAATCAGATAAACTCAACTCAATAAATTAGTTTTACTGCTTTCAGTATCACCCTGTTATCATTGTGAGTGATTTAGTCTGGGCTTCCCAAACTTCCCTGTTCTTTCCCAATGAAAGGAATTGAACTCTCAAAGTCAGAATACCTCTTCTTTTCTCTTCTCTTTATCCTTCCTTTCTTTCCTTTTCTTTTCCATTCTTTTCCCACTTTTAGTCTCTCTTCAATGAAAAACTGTATGAAATAATTCAGAGTTAAACTTTTTTAAAGTGTGGCTTTTTTAGCTCAGAGGGAATTTAATTAGGAAATCATGATCTGGTTCTCAGCTGGTGTAAATCAGCAGCAGTGATTTATACCAGCTGAACATATGAATTCTGGTGTTTGGTAGCAGAATTTAGAGGGCTTGCCTTGTAAAGTGCATTGGACTGTGTATTATATTAGTTACAGGAACGTTTTGTAAAAATATACTTACGTTTGATGCCGTCTTTTTTTCATATTCTTTATATCCCCATGTTGTCTACATGATTAAACAAGAGGAAAGATGGACTTGTCATTGCAGAACAGGCTGGTAACTGGGTGATAATGATATGAGCTCCCTCTTACACCATTGGCAAGCTACTTAAAGCTGAAGTATGAATATCCTGTTGGAGGTATTGACAGCTCAGAGCCCACATTGCTTTACGGGGCTCTAAGGGACCTCTAGGGCAACTGGGCTATGACGGATGCAATGTACAGGTTGGATGCTGAAGGGGGAAGCTGAGAATAGGTCTTCATTCAGCATAGGGATGTTGTGTTGGGAAGAACACAACAGTACAAGGAGAAACAGGAAGAAGAATTTGTGCTTTCTTTGGAAGCGCATTTCGTTTTCTCAGGAAGACCAAGAGATCTTTTCCTAGGGCAAACTGTTTGAAGGAGCGGTGATCAATATATGGACCTCTGATTAGAGGGATCTGAGATTCTGGAAAACATCTTCTGCTTCTCTTATAAAACAAGCTACGTCTGGCTAAAATCCAGACAGAGGGTTCTCATAGGAAAGCAGATAGTACTTGGGAATGGCAGTTGGCTAAATTGTTTGGTAATCTTGACCACAGTTTGACTACTGGAGTAGTGGCAAGCTGTAAGGTAAGCTGTAAGGACTATAGTTCAAGCCCTGATGTCTGAGGGTATAAGTTTTTTGGGACCTTCTTTCTTCATGAATGGCTGTAAGCCTGTCTTCTGTTCCTTCTGATACCTTCTGACCTCAGTGGCTGCTTCAGTGAACTTTAGCAGGGGATTGAGATGTCAAGAGCTTCAAAGGTGGGAGATATCCTGCCTAGATATGCCATATCTGTCGCTGACTGACTTCATCCTGCAGTCCCTCTATGATCAGTGATTAGAAATGGGCGTTTGTGGACTTCTTTTATCTTTGTGTAAAATAGCCCAAAGATGCTCTAAGATAGCACACTGCCAGGACATTCCAGCATTACCACCCTAAATTATAAATCATACATGATATCCTTAAAGGAAAAACAAAGTGACTGTAATTCTTGCAGAATTAGGAAAATTCATTTTGTTCTAATAGTCTCAAACTCTTCAAGATCATTTTCTGTTTCTATTTTGGCTGAAGCACCATTGAAGCAAGCTAAATCGTGAGCATAATTGGTCAAAGAAAGGCATTTGTCTGTGAAACACTGATTAATTTTCCTATTCTCCGTTGTATTCAGTTATAAGAAGAACTTCCTAAGTGTGTGATTGAGAGTGGAAAACTATTATCCTTCAAATGTGGAGTCTCAGCTACAGCTGAACTTTCTGTTTGGACTTTGACCAAGCTGCTGGGCTTAGATCCCAGCACTGCAGCTACCAGATGGACCATGTTATTCTCACTTGCAGAACCCTATCAGACAAACTGTTTCAACCAGAACAGGTCTGCTGCTCATGGAAGGTGTGAGGTACTAATGAGACACTGTGTTCCTGCTGTGGGTACCATGCTTTTTACGGTACCTGTCCCAGCTTATGTTAGACTTCTTTCTTATGTTGCTGAGATCAGAAGTGTAAGGAAGGGTCTGGTGAAGTCACAGCCCTGCTAGTGGATGGGGGATGGTCGGGTGGACATGCCTACATGAGGACAACTGGCACCTCAGCACCACAGCAGCCTGAAAACCTCATGGAGCAATGCCTCAGCCCAGCCAGCAGGCATTGCCAAAGGGAGAGACGTGTTGGAAATCACACTTCTTTCTTGGACTTCAGCTCCTATGCACAGCCCCAAGGTACTTGCATCCTTGGCTGTATTTGACCAGTAAATAAAACAGACTGGAGCCGGTTCACTTGTCCCCAGGGCCAGTGGCACAGCAGAATCTGCAAACAAATGACTTTCATCCCCCTGTCAGATGAATTCACTCATTTTGACAGCCTTCGTCCTCTTCTAACACGACCGCATCTGGATGTTCTACTCTGCACTGTGTGAGACCTCACCTGGATTACTGCGTCCAGATGTGGAGTCCTCCAATACAGGAGTGGCATAGAAGTGCTGGAGTATGTCCAGAGCAGTGCCACAAAAATGATCCAAGGGATGGAACACTTCTCCTACGAGGACAGGCTGAGAGAGCTGGGGCTGTTCAGCCTGGAGAAGAGAAGGCTCTGGGGAAACATGATAGCAGCCTTTCAGTATCTGAAGGAGGGCTACGAGAAAGAAGGGGGACGACTGTTTATCAGGGTCTGTTGTGATAAGACAAGGGCAAATAGTTTCAGATTGAGAGAGGGGAGATTTAAATTGGATATGAGGAAGAAGTTTTTTGTGATAAGGGTGGCGAGGCACTGGCACAGGCTGCCCTGAGAGGTGGTGGACACCCCATCCCTGGGGACATTCAAGGTCAGGCTGGATGGGGCTCTGAGCAAGTAGATCAAGCTGTGGGTATCCCTGTTCATTATAGAGAAGTTAGACCAGATGGCCTTTAACTGTCCCTTCCAACTCAAAGGATTCTGTGTTTCTGCATAATCTGGACTTAACAGCTGGTGTGTGTCTCAGACATGATGGGAAGTAGGTAAAGATTTGAGCAGTATGGAAGAAATTGCTGAAGCCATGCTCTGGTTGGAGCTATGCGGAAATAGCCTTTAAGGCTTAACGCCTTTTGTAACCCTTCAGTTTTCCTTTCCTGAAGGTATGCCTTCTCCTCTTAAGCTTTTGTCACCTTTTCATTTCCACAGCACAGGGTCCTGAAATTCATTTCTCTGAAATGAACAGATACTTCCTTGCTGGTTGTGAACCTGAATCCTAGCAGCTTCATTTGCTGTCCTCAATCCTTCTGCAAGAGAAGATTTTTGTACAGAGAGAGATATCTCTTTATCCTTCTTGTATGTCCACCCAGGACATCCTCTTGTTCTTATGTAGCTATTATCCTTGTAGTCATCAAAGGTGTATACCATGTGCACAACAGAGGCAGGAGGATACTCTTTTATAGCCAACAGTCAAGCAGCACATAGGCTATAGGCCTATGTTTTGTTCCTACTCTGGGACAAGCTCTTCGTGAGTGCAGTTTCTTCACTGTGAGGAGTTACTTTGAGGTCCATCCAGGGATAGCCAAGTTACAACTGCATCCAGTTTGCTTATTTTTCTGGTCCCAATGCCTCCCAGGGGATTTCATACCTGAAGGAGAGACTTCAGAGAGTGATTCTTGTCCACAATGCAGTCAGGTGTCCATAGAGAAAGAAACTTCATTTTTTCAGGTAAGAAAAAAGCCCCCGTTATAAAGACACCAAACTCCTGACCACTAGAAATGAACCATATCCATCCTCGCCGGTGACACTAGGTCAAATCTTGCTTTACTTATTTACCTTCTTGCTTAATGAATTCGAGACTGAAGGATGAAAGTGAGAAAGAAATGGGTTTTACAGTACCTTCAGGTTCTCCTGGCCTATTGCTCAGCAAGTGAAGGTTGGCCTCTTCTCCAAGCTAAGCAGTGATGGATCATTATTGAGGGATGCTAACAGAGGTCAGAAAACCCCCTCCTGCCTTATCTCCTACCAAGACAGAAGAATAAGACACAAACTGCTGTTTTTCCCCATTTCTCAGCCACGGCAGGATACCTCTGTGCCTTCATTACGCTTGTTCCTCCTTTATGAAATCCCTTTATGTGCCGTTGAGTTAGAGGAGCACGCAATTAGATCCAGAGGCTGATCCCAAAATGTCTCAGGAGCTGATGTTTCTCCTTTCTTTTCAGCTCAGCTAGCTATGGGAACTGGTAGCTCAAGTGTGTGATGCCACAAACACCCACTTCATCATTGCTTTGCATATGTGGGGAAGAATCTGCAAAGGGGATCAGGAATGCTGGCTGGCTCAGGGCAGAGTTCACTGCATGTCCTGTGTGGGGTTTGTAAGCGTATGAAGTCAATCATGACCCGGGTGTAGAAAGGAGTGGGAAGCCAGGAGTCTTACATGACTGTGCTCCTTTGTGTACATGAAAAGGCAGGTAGGAGGTTTAAGAGTGGGCTGGAAGGCAATGGGCTGGGAACCATAGAGAAAAGAAAGCGTAACAATCAAGGAAAAGAAGGGAATGAAGTCACTGATTGCTTCTCAAGGCTGTATTTTAAAATGTCACCTGATTGGTTTTCAAGCCAGAAAGGTTTCGGGTCCAGTGGATTTCCAGTAATGATGGTAAAATAAGGAGGAGCCCCGAAAGGAATTTGTAAACTTTGTATTTCTTTCCCAGTTTTTTAAGGCTTCATGAAAAGGACTTTTGTCCTTCCTGGCTTAAAATCAAACTTGGGAGTAGAACTTGTCTATGTTCATCAAGAGAAAAGATTTTTATTTATTTTTTTTTTATTTTTTTTTTCTCTCAGCAACATTTCCAATACTTGGATTTGTAACATGGGAAGCTTTTTTTTTTTTTTTTTTTTAAATTTTTTTAAGGAAGAAACATTTCTCTGAGTCTGTGCAAAAAAAAAAATTCATGTTTCACACATTTTCCTGTGTGGAAACAGCCTTTTTATGTGGGCAGGGTCCTTAGAGCCGCAGATTTCCAGCCCCAGAAGGGAATGAGACATTTACAATGAAAATACAATGCTATCACCTTAACCATTTGAGGACAGCAATGCAAAATGCATGGCCACCTTCCAGCTGATACGTGTTACATCATCTGAAGTAACACAGCCACAGGCCAAGGGTTCTTCTGGATCTGCTCTTCTCCAGCCACAGCTACTGCAACCCATTAGAAGTTCAGTAGTGTGTTCACTGACTCCCCATTGAACCATATCATTCTGGCCAGAACCATCATGGAACATCCAGTGTAGCCTTCCCACCACAACAAAGTGTAGAGAGTGAATTAGGAGGCGTCCCAGCTCATAGATAAGTAAGGAGCACCCTGTCCCTGTTAGCACTGCAGCAAATGCTAGGATCGCTTCCTGGCTTAAAACCCTTGTTAAAGAACTTGTAGTTGAGTCTGTGGTTCTTACAAAGGTTTCTCAGAAGAAAGAGACATGACTTCATCCTCTTAGCAAGTGTTAAGGAAGGAATCATGCAGCAGGGTCCCAGAGGCATTCAGGAATCCAAAATGTGTGGAGCCAGTAAGGGACAGGATTGCTGGAATAACAAAAGTTGCATTACTACAGCCTAGCAGTTTGATCCAACACTGGTTCTGGAGACTCACCTGCAAGACAAGCAGAAAAACCACCAGCTTGTGCAGCTCTTACACAGACCCCAAAGCAGAGGGAGTCAGCTCTTATGTGCTTAGCACAGAATGTTTGCAAGGGATTTAGTGAATCGAGTTTAATTTCCATGTGTCTTCTGATGAAATCTGTATTGAAGTCATTATGATAGCATGGGCTTTTCCAGATGTGACAGTAAATGTGTGCAGGCACACTTTTAATCGTCTGCAGGGCTAGAAAGACATTTTATGATCTAGATGGACGAGGCTGTTTAATGTCTGAGGGAAAAAACATAATGGCAAAGAGCTGTCTAACAAGCCTTTTTCTGAGTGACTGCTAGCCAGGCTAACGTGTATTTGGTCATAAACCAGCTGGTACATTTGAGATGTATTAGCCAACTTTTGCATAACATATGCAGGAAGATCCTAAAAAGATATAACTGGTATGTCACTATGTTGTACAAAACTACTGAGTGACGTGGAGGAAAATTGGAGTTTCTATAAGAAGGTGACCCTTGCCACTAGCATGGACATTGTTTATATGAAATGAACGGATTTTTGGTGGGACATTTTTTCATGACATTTTATCTGTATTCATCTCTATGTAAGGTCTTTCTTTTTAGACTGGATGTAATGTGTTGTATACAGTAAGGGTAGGGAAACTGACACAGGTTGCCCAGAGTGGTGGTGAATGCCCCAACTCTGGAGACACTCAATGTCAAGCTGGATGGGGCTCTGACCACCTGATGGAGCTGTGGGTGTCCCTGTTCACTGCAGGGAAGCTGGACTAGATGGTCTTTAGAGGTCCTTTCCAACCCAAATGATTCTACTTCTTTCTTAGCCTGAAGATCATTCCAATACAACAGCAACAAGAGACTGACACCTCCAAGAGATTGGGCCCAGCCCATTTTTACTGGCATGAGACCAGTAGCTGTTTTTGTGTAGTCTCGGTAGCACTGAGTCTGCTACTCCCATGTGGAATTACACCTTTTTTTTCTGTAATAGTGTAGTTTGGGAATGGTGCTGCCTGCAGGAATGATCTGTGCAAGGGGAAACCAGAAGATACGGTGGGATTCTCTCTCGAGTGTCCTTGTACTTGGACAACATTTCTGCTGTTGCGTTTGGCAATGCAAAACTGGGCAGCAATCTGTTTTCAGATTGCATGATGATAGTCCCCGCGAGAAGGTCTAAGTTAGAACCATAAAATGGCCTGAGCTGGAAGGGACCTCAGAGGTCACCTAGTTCCAACCCCATGTTCTCTGAAACGAGTTCCAGAATCCCAAGGAATACCTTCACTGCTAAGTCCGAGAGGTCCAAGTGCAAGCACGAGCCCTGGCTGCCCACACAGTCTTGCTGTTAGCTCCCTCCCAAGGCCTGCTTTTAGAGAGAGGAGAGCAGAGGTGTTTGGACACAAGCCACGCTGTGACACTTGGCCTCTTGGCCAGCAAATGGGCCCCGGACGGCTTTATTTAGTAGAGGAGGTGTTGCTGATGAGACTGCACCACTTTTGGCTCCTTCTGCCCTGTGCAGTCCTTCAACGCCGTCCCGGCAGGCTTTGCACCTTCAAACACCCCCACAAGTCTTTATGCCACATCTCAGAGCTCGTAACACCTCCCCTCACTTTCTTACTGTAAAAACATCGCTCTGGCAGGCTGCAGCGCGGCCCACTTAATATTTCAAACACTTTGAACTGAGCCCCTGTCCCTCCTCCAATAATTACTATGAACTAGGGCCGTGGGGCATCGCGTTGGGCCCAGAGTAGGCCCAAGGCCAAATGCCATGTGCTATGGACCCAGCAGTCTGCTGGCAGGCCTGAGCTTTGTAATACAAACCAGGCCAGGCAAACAGACTTCAAGGCCAGATCTCAGCACAGCCTTTCCTTGCTGCAACACTACAGGGGAATTCGATGTGATTTTAGGGGAGCTGTGCCCTTAAAATGCAAAAGGATCTGTGTCAGTGCAGGCATTGGGAATACTTTGTCAAACCCGCATTCTTCCAATTGTTTATAAGGAAAAAGATGTCTGTGATAATAGAACAGGTTGCCCAGACAGGTGGTAGATGCACCATTTTGGAGGCATCCAAGGTCAGGATGGATGAGGCTCTGAGCACCTGATGGAGCTGTAGGTGTCCCTACTCTTTGCAGGGGAGTTGGACCAGATGGCCTTTAAAGGTCCCTTCCAACTCAACTCTGTTCTATGAGACAGAAAATCCTGCTTGTCCTTTATCCAGAAGGCATGGGTTCAGCATTCCAGGCATAACTTGACAGTTCTGCAAATATTACAGCAAACCTCTACATCCCCACACAGCAGGAACATGGAGAAGTTGTTGTATGTTCAAAAAGACCTTGTGCCAAAATACTTCTGGACTAAACCTGATAGCCTGGATGTGTTCTCTGGGAATAGGAGAGGCTTGATCGTGTAGGAAAACGTAGATAGATGATTCAGGCACAAATTGGTGTGAAATCACAGAATCGTAGGTGTTGGAAAGGACCTCTAGAGATCATCAAATCCAACCCAGTGCTAAAGCAGGTTCCTTACAGCAGGCTGCAGAAGCAGGCATCCAGAAAGGTCTACAGTATCTCCAAGGAAGGAGACTCCAGAACCAGTCTGGGAAGCCTGTTCCAGTGCTCCGTCACTCTCACAGTAAAGAGGTTCTTCCTTATGTTAGTATGGGGCTTTCTGTGTTCCAATTTCTGCCCACTGCCCCCTGTTCTATTGCTGCAGAAAATCGTGGACACCTGTTAGACTGTGTGGTCAATGAGCAAGTGACTAAAAAATCACTACAGGAAAAGCCATCTTGACACTGACATGGGGAATTTGCATCTTTTTATGCAATGATCTTGCTATTGGCTTGGAAGAGTTAGCTAATAGAGGTGTGAAAGCCAGCAGTGCATCTCTCAGGCAGTCAATCTTGTGAGCCTTCACTTCTATCCCTGGGGGTAAGGAAACGTTACTGTCCCATTTCTGTAGGTGCCTGGGGAAGATTCCTCAAACCTCACGCCTCGCTCACCTCAATGGAAATAGTTCTTCCCATATTTTATTTTCATGTGCCATTATAACAAGTTGCTCAGGAGATCTCGAGTCAGGTTGGGCAAAGAAGGCAGGCTTTACAACAGAAATACCAGTTCAGATACCATCTCGCAGAGGATGGAAGTGATGCGCCTCTGTCCAACAATGTGAAGGTCTTGTTAGGTCTTCAGAGATGAGGTGGAGGAGAAAACATCCCTTGATGAGCCTGGAGGAAGGAGAAGCTCCTTCACCACCCACCTCATTGTCAACAAGGAGGTCACAGGAGACAACTGTGTCTTCTGTAAGATGGACATAACTGCAGTTTCCGACTCCAGGCAGTGAAGAATTGGCAGGTTTTCGCTTCTGTCAGACCAAGCTGGTTTTGAACTAGCATCCAAAACATATCACGGCAAACTCACAGGCCCCTGAATGTCTCTCTTCTGTTGAGCACTCAGCTCTCGGAGGCCACAGATGTTATTGCTATAATAAACATTAATGTTAGCTCTGTATATGCCAGGTATGTTGTACTTCACAAATGCCACACATATTCCCAGCCTTTAGGAATTTCCCCCCAAATCCTACCCATTCAAAACAGATCCCACAGCTGCTTCCCCTGCAAAAATCCAGCTGCATCTTCAATTGTGCCTTTACAGTGATTATCTGAAGATTTTCCTTCAGTTTAGAAGAGCTGCGGCTTATATCATCTTGACCTCTGAAGCACGAAGAGAAAGAAGAAAACAACAGGGCACAGTGTCTCCTTTAGCAATTATTCCACCACGACAAGCCAAGCTACTGAAAGGGAAATCCCTGCACAAATTAAGGAAATTCAGATATTTCTTTCATTCTAAGAGGCATTCTGAATGGAGCCAGGGCTTGTTTCCAAAATCGTGGCTGTGTTCCATCATCAGAGAAACTTTATTATGCAAATATTGACCAGTGCTGAAGGAAACAGCAATGAAAAACTGTCAGAGGTGACAAAAGTTGTTGCGCTTTGGCTGTGACATCTAAAGGCAAATTTGGGGAGTATTGTTTCACTGGTGAGGCAGCTTTTGCAAGTAGAGGGTAGCAGCGGATGGTCTGTGTTTCTTTTTTTCTTTACTTCATTCTGCATTTTAATCAGGGAAATTTCAGCCCTGGAAACGATGATGGAAACCTCAGTGAATGCACAGAATCCCGCGATTCTCCAGGACTTAGTTGCATAACGATACAAACAATGATCCAACATGTAGACCAAAACCAATAAAGACCTACCTGGCAGGAACATGAGAGGAACATTATGCATTATGAACCGGCCCCAGGAATGAGAGCTCTGGGTGGAAGAATATTGGAAAAAGATGGAAACTCCACCTACAGTGATGGAAAAATCAAAAAGAGGCCCAGGGATGATGGGGCAGGAACTCAGTAATGATATACAAGTTGTAAGGTTTGAGGCAAAAGTCAGGGGTCACACCGACGAGAGTTTAAGTTACACATTGGTGAGGGAGAGCCAAGAAGTCTAAATATTTGCAGATTATGTACCGAGGGGCTGCAGGAGACATGAGGATAAAGCAGAACCATGCAGGCTCTGTAAGTGTGAGTCAGGGCAACATCTTGCCCTTAAAATGACTTCATCTGCCTCAGCAGCAGAACTGAATTAAATCTCCGTGAGTGCAGAGAAATACTAAAAAAGACACCTTTGTTCAGAACCCATTTCTTGTCCTTTAAAGCGCAGTGATGTAAGATTAACTACATCAGACCAGGTCACAGATGCTGTTCCATGCCCAGATGTAATCAGACAGAAATATCTGTGAAGTGTTTCAAAAGACAAGTAATGACTCCTCATTCATTTGCAATAGCTTCCTATCTTCTGATAGTAGTCTAAGATGGGATTTTATTGTATTCAAATGCAAATATAGCAGTACTGTATTTCATCTTTGGGAATTCCTACAGAACCTAAAGGAGAATTTGGCCCTGAAATGATGGTTATTTTGGCTGATAGTCTTTTTTTCTGCAGCTTCTCTCCTATTAGACATGCCAGCTCTGAGCTGTGCCTAACTCAGTAGTATATAGACACATCCCAATGACTATGTACAATATATTTTTACACTGAAAAATGACATCTCCCTTTTCCATTCATGCTATTATCATCTCACGTATAACCAGTAGCATGGACAGTGTGAAAAATGAGCTGGGGCTGTTTAGCCTGGCCAAGAGAAGGATCCAGAGGGACCTAAGAGTGGCCTTCCCATATCTAAAGGGGGCTGTAAGACAGTAGGAAATAGGTTATTTAGCACGGTCTGCTGTGACAGGACAAAGGGAAATGGTTTAAAACTCAAAGAGGGGAGATGCTGATCGGATATAAAGGAGTTGTGTTTTTTTTATAAGTGTGGTGAGGCTCTGGCACATGTTGCTCAGAGAATTAGTGGATGCCCCATCCCTGGAGACATTCAGTGTTAGGCTGGATGGGCTCTGAGCAACCTGATAGGGCTGTGGGTGACCCTGTTCACTGAAGGGGTCCAGATAGCATTTAAGGGTCCCTTCCAACTCAAATGATCCTGTGATTCTATGAAAATAGGATGAAAACCCCATATTTGAGTTGGCATATGGATCAGAAGTGAAGGATGGGCATTGTTTCTGAATGCTGGCATCTAGGAATCTAAAGGCATCTAAGCAAAAGTCATTGTCCTGCACCCTCGGTAGATCATCTTCAGTACCCAAGCATACTAGATAAACTGTCCTCTTTAGTTTCCACTCTTTTTCCACCATATATAGGATAGGCAGATACTGCCCCAGATGTTAACTAATTCATCATAATAATTATTAAGTTGTTCCAAAAATGCACAGCTTTCCATGAGCTTCATACTTCGTGCTTGTGTGTGGGATCAAGTGAGCATTCAACCACATGATGCCACCTTGATCTACATCTGATATTGCCCATAGAGTCTGACATCTGGGAATGACATCATATATGTCACCCTGGCCCAAAAGCCATCATAATGTGTGAACAAGGAGTTTGTCCCTGAAAACTCCTGCTTCGAGGTTGCTACACCTCCAGAGCCAGCAAGGGGACACAACACACCAGTCTACTTCTCCATGTCTCTCTTCCTCCTACTCCACCTTATTTATTGAGGACAAATATTGGTTTCTATTTTTCTGTTTATTTAGGCTAATTTGCTCTGGCTCTGAGGAGGACTCTGTCCAGATTGAGATGGTCTCAGTAAAAAAGGGGAAACAGAAAAAAATGTATTTCATAAATGAACGAAACCCACAGGATAACACCTTCTGCAAACAGCCTGCAATGAGGGGGCCTCAAATCTGCAAGCATACCCCCAAGGAAGATGAGATTTAGAGGGGAAAAGAAAAGATACGGATTGCTTCTTCCTATGTATCGGACAGCAAGTGGTCCCGGGAGGTTTAGGAGTAAGAACAACACACACATGCACTCACAAAATAAAAAACATGAAGAGGAATTTAGACTTGTTAAAGCCTTTTCCTTGCTAGTCCTGTCTGGCAGAGCCTGAGTTTAAAAATACCAATGCCTTTTCTTGTCACTCTCAGCTATAATTTACAATATTTTTTTTTTAAATCAATAAATATCCCTCCACTCCTCCATCTGGAGGATTCTTCCTTCATCCCACCACTGCCAAGCTGATCAGAGCCACCTATGCAATGCCATTTGATCCAGAGCATATTTCAATCTTGGCCCGTTCTCAGCCTCATAAATTCCTGACATGATTTGGGAGGCGTTTCTGTTGGAAATAGCTCTCCGCTCTGCTGTCGTATTTATAGAGATTGCTGCTGCCTCTGATCTGAGGCCAAACATTAGGAATAATTGCAGCAGGAGGCAGGACGGAGCTCGACATATTGTTTGTCTGGATTGTTTTAATTTTGAGGTCATGGAAGTACCCCCAGTTGCTGATGTTTGGAGCACACACACACACACACACACACACACAAAAGCATTGTTCAGGAATTTTCTATTTTAATTTTTTTTCTTTTCTTTTTATTGCTTTTCTTAGAGGCAAAGAGGGAATCATTATATTCGCTGCTCAGGACAGGGAGGTGAATGAGATGTTGGTGACTTATTAATTCAGGAATCCTTTCCCTGCAGATTAGAGCAGAGGTTCCCACTTTTTTTTTATGATTTTCAGCTTGTTGAAACGGAGCCAGGAAATGCACATGGCTCTGCATACACATGTGTGTGTCTATGTGTGCATGACAGGAGGGAGTGGGGCTTGGAGCTGTAGGTGGGCCCCAGAAGCATCAGGCACAGGGCTGCATCGATCAGGGCTAAAGCTGCACATGGACAAGGTGCTAATGCTGGCAGATTGGAAAGAGACGCACATACAGCCAAGCAATGGCCAACACTCAAGGCGTGAAGCCTTTGGCCATGTGGCTCAGAGCTGAGCAGGAAAGAAGCAGGGTGTACGTGCCAGGAGCCTTCAGACATGCTGTGTCTGTGAGCTGGGGTAGCTGCATTTGGAAGAAAGAGACACATGCACATGCTGGGAGCCTGAGCTGAGGCCTGTTGAAGTTGATGGAAAAACATTTTTCATTTCAGTAGGCTTTGGATGACGCTTGAGGTGCAGCTGAAAGGGAGAATGGGGAAAAAAGAGTAAAGTCTTCCCAACGTATCACCTCCTCCAAAGAGTCTGCAGTGAGGGGGCCCCAAATTTGCAAGCGTATCCCCAGGAAGATGGAATTTAGAGGGAAAAGGTAAAAGAACAGAGGTTGCTTCTTCCTATGTACCAGGCATGAAGTGATCCAGAGAGGTCAGAGCTGACATGAGTTAAGATTCAAATGGAACTGAGTTACAATTACCCTACCCATGAAAAAAAGTTTGGAGACAATGTGAGTCCATTGGTGAATGGGAGAGAAAAACTATTGATGGATGGATGACACGGAAAAGGCTGAGGCACTCAGTCTTTCAAAAACACTGGTCACTTCACAGAAAGACTGCAGGATGGGTGAAATTCCTGCTCCTAAAAAGTGATACTCTGCAGCCTTTCCTACATTATTATATGGGAACTCACTGACATACAGTAAGAAGCACAAATCTAAGAGCAGAAAAAGGTATGGATTCATTGTGTTTTGCACTCAAGAAGCTGGCACAAACAAAGCTGTAATGGAAGGCTATCACAGAATGGGGAGTTACAGTACTATTTTGAGACTCATCATGTCTCTGTCATTCTAGAAGCCCATTTTCATGAAGCTGACCTCCATAGCTGTGGCTGGATGTTGTGTCAACCTGGGCAATTTCACTCACAAAAACCTTATCACTGTAATTTTTGCTTTGTATTTCCCAAGTGCATACAAATGTGTGGAAATGGGATGCCTAAGAAAGCATTCCTTATCGGTCAGGGCCCAAACTGGAAATGGAGTGTGTTTGGCTCAGGAGTTGCAGGTATGGGGCTCCTGGCACTCAGAAACCTCACATTACATGGTAGATGGAGGGATCAACACCTCCTGCCCCTGTCTGACCACCAGTCATTGCCCAGTTATCTGGGAAATCACAATAGTGCAGTGAGCTGGTGAAGTGGGACTTCATTGCAGAGAAGCACCAGGGCTGCCTTCTGCTCCTACTGTCGTGCTTTCCACCTAGCACTAGTCTGATGCTGCAGGGATTTTGCTTTACCCCAAGATGTCTGCCTTCATTAGAGCACTCAAAGACCTGCTTAATTGCCCCTTTTTGCCAGTAGATTAAGGAAAACCCACTGCAACCTGCTTCAAGGTTTGAGTAGGGGTGTTGGACGTCATGAACCCCAGTGGCCCTTTCCAACCCCTACGATTCTGTGATGCTGTGAAAAAGGGAGAACCAATCTGGGCCATGGTGTTTCATGCCTATCCCTATCTCTGGTCAACTAATCACCTCTCTTACAAAGAAAGGTTGAGGGAGCTGAGTTTGTTTAGCTTGGAGTAGAGAAGGATCTGAGGAGACCTCACTGAAGCCTTCCAGTACTTGAAAGGAGCTTATAAGCAGAGGGGACTGATTTTTACATTGACTAATAGTGACAGGAGAAGAGGGGGTGGCTTTAAACTAAAAGAGGGAAAAATTAAGTTTCTTTAGGAAGAAATTCTTTACTTAGAGGGTGGTGAGGCCCTGGCACTGCTGCCCATAGAGCTGTGGGTGCTCCAGCCCTGGAGGTGCTCAAGGCCAGGTTGGATGAGACCCTGGGCAGCCTGAGCTGGTGGGGGGCCACCAACCCATGGCAGGGGCTGGAGATGGGTGATGTTTAAGGTCCTTTCTAGTTCAAGCTATTCTATGATTCTATGATTGTCTCACACAAATGTAGGTATGGGCTAAGAGCCGCCACAAGTTCAGAGGAGAAAATCATCCATGCTTCTAGCAAGAGCTATAATCATATTATCTCAACACAAGGGAATAATAAAGGGCTCTACTCAGAGAAAATACGCTAGGAGCCAACAGCTGGGAGCTGAAGCCAAAAAAACGTTGGTTATGAGCAAGTGAGCCTTGTAAATTGAAGGGGGAGGTTGACAGCCTGGGGCAATCTATCAAGAAATGGTTAAAGGGTTGGCCAATCATTAGGGTGCCTTCAGGAAAAGATACTTTAAACAAATCCAAGTCACTGGGCTCAGTCCAGTTACGAGGTGAAAGCGCCTGGTCTACGCTAGGCAGGAGATCAAATTGAGGGTTCAGTGGATTTTACCACATTTTAATCTCTGCACAGGGAGATGCCAGGAAGCACGTGTACATTTCTTAACCTGACAGAGAAAATGGAAATGAAGCCATCTCAAAATTGCTTCTTGGTTTGTCGGTGATGTTGTGTATTTGCATTTTACATCCGGCAACATGCAAAACAGTTCGGACAAGGTCAGAGGTAGAAAGTATACATAAGGAAAAAAGTGCAATGTGTCCAGCTTGATAGGGGCATGAAAGTAACTGCCTGTCTGGACACCGGCATGAAGGTATCTTTGGTAGCCTCCGTTACGTTATGTCTGACAGCAGCATCCAGCACTGCCACTGTCTCAGATGCTGAGTCTACAGCCTCAATCAAAAATGCCTAGAACAAAAGGAGAATGGCAAATAGATATATTTTAAGAGCCCGGAACTGAACGAGGGCAGAACTGAAACATTCGGGCTTGTTCATACCTTCCTGAGTTACTGCATCTTTTCAGAGGTAGAACAGAGAGGCTACCAGATCTGTAGGCTAACCCAGTGTAGCTTTCCTTATGTTATTATATGGAAAAAAAAAGGATGGATTCATTGTGTTTTGCACTCAAGGGGATGAGACAGACAGGGCTGTAAAGGTTGCCGCAAAATGAAGACTTACACTATTATTCTGAGTCCAACCACATCTCTGTCATTCCAGTAGCATCTTTCAATGGAGCTGACCACCTCAACCCATAGCAGTGGCTGGACATTATGTCAGCCTGGGTTTTTTGCCACAGTTAATTCATAATAAATTCTCTCCAGGAGAAGTAACTCTGAAAATGTTAATAAGCTCAACATTGCCTTGAATCTTCTGAGTGACCACTGACGTGTTTTAGCCTCCCTCAAAATCTGACACTGGTCATATGTATATCTTTTGTTTAAAAGAGTAATAGCAAGAGAGAGAATGTGAAATAGGCAACGAAGAAGGCTGGGACAGATGCCAGGAGACCTGATGCTAATCAGCTCCAGATAATGTTAAAGCTCACTATCACCCCCCCTGGGGACTGTACCCAAGACACTGCGCCAGGAGGATGTCAGTGCCAGGATTCCTGAGCTGTCGGGGAAAGGGAATCTGCAAATATTTGGTCTGTCAGGAAGACTAGTCCAATTAGTGAATGGTAGATCAAAGCCCGAATGATTCTGAAACATGGAAGGGTTTGGGCAGGACTTACCCAAGTCACCAAAGGGTCGTCCTTTACTTAAAACTATTAGTATCTGACAAGCATGTGCATCTCTGGGCACTTAAACCAGAGATTTCTAAAGTGAGGCCAACAGTCGTGGGATGGACCCCCTTTAATGTGGGTTCTTGCATCCCCAGAAAGCTGAAGGAGCCTGAGCTGAGCTCATTGCTTCTCATCCCCTAGAAAACTGCATATTCGTGAACAAAAAGCTCTGCTGTTATCTGTAAAAAGGGATGGAGCCTTTGTCACAGAAGACAAAGTGTCATCACGCAGCTGTGTTACTGCTACTTTCAGGCTGTCTGGTGGTCCTAGTATGGATTTGGTTAATGTTTACACCACCAGACACTGACAAGCAAGGACTTTTTTGGAAATAAAGGAAAAGGGACAGCAGAGCACTGAAGTGAAAAGGGTCATGTCAACAGATGCGGTTGTGGGAAGGGCACTGTTTTCATCTACCTTCATTTTTCCACACTGCAGCTATTAACTTAGTCTTTGAATGAGGGCAGGAGAAACTTGCAGGTCAAAACAACAGATAAAAAAAGAGGTGGAGAGCAACTGGCTGGGCGGAATTTAAGGCACAACATTTGTATGTGGATGCTCCTATTGGAGAATAGAAGGCTCCACAGAGACCTCATTGTGGCCTTCCAGTACTTGAGAGGAGCTTATAAATAGGAGGGGATCCAACTTGTTACATGGCCTGCTAATGATAGGACAAAGGGGAATGACTTTAAACTAAAACAGGAGATTTAGGTTAGATGTCAGAAGATATTTTTCACTCAGAGGGTGGTGAGGCCTTGGCACAGGTTGCCCAGAGAAACTGTGGATGTCCTATCCCAGGAGGCATTCAGGCCATGGATGGGGTACTGGGCAGGCTGATCTAGTGGGGGCAACAAGCCCATGGCAGGGGGTTGGAACTACATGATCGTTAAAGTCCCATCTAACCTAGAGCATTCTCTGATTTGATTATTCTATTGCAAGAGATGGAAGCTGATGGAATGAACCAAGCTTTGGACGTGCCCTGGGTTCTCACAGAGTCCTGTTCTGGATGCTCTATGTAGGTGAGGTGAATCCCTGTCACTTTCACCTTGTGCCTTATGTCCTTCATCTGGATGGACAAGGAATAACAGGAGATGAAGGAGAACAACTCTGTGTGGTATAACTCCAGGGTATAGCTCCAGGGCTAGATCTGGCAGATCTACAAGGTTTAGCACCTTAAGCAGTAATGCTTTATATCACCTGGGTCTAATTACAGACCTCTGCAGGCTGTCCTCTTAGGCTGACCCTCTGACTTTGAAAATCTCACCAGGTTTAGAAAAACAGAATCCTAGAATTATAGAATGGCTTGAGTTGGAAGGGACCTCAAAGATCACCTAGTTCCAACCCCTGCCATGAGTAAGATTGCCAGCTACTAAATCAGGCTGTCCAGGTCTCCATCCAACCTGGCCTTGAACACCTCCAGGGACGGGGGAATACACAACTTCAAGCAGATCCTCCAGTGGATCCTTTATGTCACACAAAAAAATTGGGTTCCATATGGTTGCCAAATGATACTTGCTCTGCAGAGTCCAGCCAGACAAAACCAACAAGCAAAGGAGGACAACTGAAGCACTCTGTTTTACCCAAAATCAGCGAATAAATAATAGGCAGGAAATTAGGTGTAATACTCATGCCAAGTAATGAGCAGCTTCTACAGGTCTCTTCACCATGCAGAGTTTTGATGTTTATGAATGTGTGACCTTCTAAAGGGAAACTCATCAGAATTACTCAACAGCTGATCCTCAAATGTGTTTCATGTTCCATTGCTTCAAAACATGCAGCCAGGCCTGACTGGTTTGATATCCTTTCTGGTCCATGAATATGATAGATTGGAAGGGTAAGGGAAAGGATATATTTTTCAATGCCATATGTGCTTTCAGTGCCTTGCAGATGCCTTGCCTATTGCACGTCATCCTCTGAGTGAATAAGTAAATCAAGACAGTATCAAGACAGTAATGACAAATCAGACAGACAGATGCATTTGCTAGCAACAGGAGCCAGCTCAATAGTTGGATTATTTTTCAATGCCAGCTTCCAACAACCTGCATTTGGTGCAAGGAAACTCAGGGAAGGCATCTGGCCGTTGTCTTCAAACTTAAAGCATCACCAAGAAATTACTCCCAGACCATACTTTTTCCTTCTGCTTTTGTGCCACAGCGCCCCTCATTTACCCTCAAGCAAATCTGAAGATCCAGATGCTGGTGTTCAAGCATGAAAAGGGAGATTCAATACTGAGACCTCATCCTGTCATTTTCCATCACAGTCTTCCTCTGCTGACCATTTCCCAAAATTAGGGGCCCCTCTGTTCCATGAAATGCTTTAAACATATCCACGCCATCATATTACCCAGCCTGTTCCACATGTTGTGGTTTGGGTTTTTTGTTTGTTTGTTTTTGTCTTTTGGAAGAAGAAAATTAAGTGTACGAAGAGTTAATAGTAATAAATTTCTGCCACCATTTCAAATTGTCACACCCCCTTTAATATCTTCATTTATGCTATGTATAATTCTATGATTCTATTGATTACCAGCTTCACTGCAGCACTATTTGGAGGAAGACTGGCCAAATACTGGTTTTGAAGAATGATGGGACCAAATTCTGAGAGGCTTCTCATTCACACCCTATGGTTTAGTTATCAAATGCATAGGCAATGTGGAGTCCATAGGCAGCCACAGAGTAATAAATGGCCCGGATGAGATCTAGCTGTGGGCTGGTCCAAAGACCTCACTCCCAGACTATTTTTAAACTCCTATGCATGCCTTGCAGTGAACTGGAGCTGACCTTTGCTTTAGAACAGGAAACTATCCAGAATGTGTTTCTTCTGGGGGTGTGTGATGCTTTGCATGTATTCCAGTATCTGCTGCTAGCTCATGGCCCGTGTTCCTTCCATGTCCCTCTTGTCCAGTCTCCATGGATAAGTAATCTCTTACATCTGTATCTGTAGCTTGTATTTGCAATGGGCAAATGTGCTTAGGGCTTCAAAGAAATATTTTCTCTTATATGTCCTTTACTTCTCAGTGCACAGAACACTCTCCCACGTTTTATTCCAAGAAAATAGCCCAGTCCTGGAAAAAATAAAATAAAATAATAAAAACACAAACAAAAAAAAACCAACCACTTGGGAAGGTATTTTACAAGGTCTCTAGCTTGTTAGAAAGGTAAGATGTGGACTTGGCTGTCTTCCTTCTCATCTTGTGTTGTGCTTTTCTTTTCCACTTCTTTTGCTTCTTTCATGCTGTGCAAGTATTTGGACATTGGTCCTTGAATCCGAGCGTCATGCTGGTCTTCAATGAAAGCATTTCTCCCCTACAGAATGGCTTGCCAAGAGTTATCTTTGCTTCCTTCAGTCCAATCTTAGCAATTAAAAGTGCTGGTTCAGCTTTGCTGTTTGGTCACGGTCAGAGTGCAACATGCTGGGACAGGATCTCTCTTCCTGGGTAAATCATGCGAAGTTACGACAAGTCAAACACGGTGCCTGCTGAAACACTTCTTCACTTCACTGCATTTCATCTGACAGTTCATCTGCCTCCCCTCGGTCTGAACACTTGTCTGCAGCGATGAGGTAGTTTGTGTGGTTTGCGATGAAAAGGTCCCTTCCATGTTTGTTCCAAAGTCTACTGGGATGCTGTATATTTTCATTGTCTCTGTTTGTTGCTTGGCCAGCATTTCCTCGCTTGTTTAACATCTGCTCACCAGACTTCAGATGTCCTTGATCACATTTGGCCAATGCGAGGCACTTCTAGTTTTCTGGTGCGCTCTCAAGAGTGCACTGATTCCCAAAAATCTGGGTGTTGTGATTCAGTTGCATTCCTGTCCAACCCATCTATCCCATGTGATCGGCCTGTTCCTGTATTTCCAGCTGGTAGAGTCACTCTCTGTCTTCTTTTTCATGGAATCTGTGCATCCTGCTGATATCTAGTGTACTTTATGTCTGTTCTGAACTCCTCCTGACTTAGGTGGGAGTTCACTTCCTTTGTCTACACTCACAGATCTTAGTAGAGGAGTTGTGGGAGCATTAGGGTGGATGATTTACAGTTTTGGACAACTGGAGATGGCTGTAAGGAATTGCTCTCCTCTTTACCCAAGAATTCACTAAAGGAACTGTCCTTCCTCCCTCCTTTACTCCCCTATTACATTCCTTCTTCTGACCTCTTCTACCCTATCTTCTACTTAGAACCACCAATATCCACCTCCACCTCTTTGCTTTACTTCCACTCCTCCTGTTTTCTTTATACATAGATTTTTAGATCTATAGACCTCATTTTACCTAACCCAAGACAGTTAAATGAGGCGCAGAGGTCAGGAGCATCCTCAACTCATTGTAACCAATGGGGACAGATTCAGAGGGCATTTCAGTGCACTTCTTGGTATGATGGTGATGAGTTGATTGATGGTTGGAGATGATGATCTTAGTGGTCTTTCCAATCTTAATGGTTCTGTGCTTCTTTTTTTTTTTCTGGAAATACATCTTTCTTTCCCCTGACCATAAAGGAGAATGTTTGGGGAATGCACCATTACATGCTTTGCTCAGATGCTTAGTATTGCCTGGGACAAATCCTGTCCATATGCTGCATAGAATCATAAAACCACAGAATTGCCTGTGTGGGAAGGGCCCTTAATATCCATGCAGTCCCCATTCCCTGCCGTGGGGAGGGACATCTCCCATAGCCCAGTGCCCAGTGTGCCATCCAACTTGGCCTTGGGCACTGCCAGGGATGGAGCACTCACAGCTTCTATGGGCAGCCTGTGCCAGGGCCTCATCACGCCTTGAGTAAAGAATTTCTTCCTAACATCTAACCTAAATCCCTCCTCTTGTAGTTTAAAGCTATTACCCTTTGTCCCATCACTAATGTGTGACCAAAAATCCCTCCCCACCTTTCCTGAAGCCCCTTCAGGTTGTAATAAGGTCTCCACACAGCCTTTCTTTCTCCAGGCTGAACACCACCAGCTCTCAGCCCTTCTCCATAGCACAAGTTCTCCATTCTCTGAGTATCCTCATGGCCTGCTCTGGACCTGCTCCTACAGCTCCAGTTGCATTGCCTGTAAACCTGGCCCGGGATGCAGCGCTCAGGGTAACTTCTTCCAGCATATCTGAAGTAGTGTCCACAGCTTTTTCACCTGCCATTCATATATCAGCAACCCATTTCTGTCCAAATACTACATGCTGGGAAGCAATAATGAAATCTGCACAGGTTGGAGGAAACCCTGACAGCTGCTAAGTCTGGTGAGCCTTTTCCTTCAGGCTCCTACATCTTTCATTCCTATTGCAATTTTTGTATCGTTTGGCAGTGGTCTGATCTGTTGTTTCTCCAGATTTTTTACCTCAGCCACCAATCTTTCATAGATAACTTTTTTTTCTGTGGGCTGCGAGTGCTTTTGGAGAACAGTCAGCATTTATTTGGGTCCTCTGATGAAGATGAAGGGTGAGCAAATGACAGCCACTGCCTGCTGCAGTTTGTAACGCAATAGCTTTCATCTAGATTCATTTTTGAACCACTGCAATGCCAGAGCAAAAAAGCATCAAGCTGGGAAGGAGGGTTTGATTATATCATAGAACCACAGAATGGCTTGAATTGGAAGGAACCTCAAAGATTATTTAGTTCCAACCCAACTCCAGGGGCAGGTTTGTCAACCACTAAGTTAAGCACTAAACTGAAGCAAGGAATGACTGTAATTTAGTGCCAAGGAATGATTTCTCTCTGATTTTTGTCCCTCTTTGCAGTTGTCTATGCTTTGGACTCCCTAGATTTGCACCTAGGACTGTGGTCATGAAGTAAGTGGAAAAAACTCTCAGCCCAAACACACATGCAGCCATTTTTTACTCCCTATGCCTCAAACACAGACGCATTCCATGAAACACTCCCCCCAAGCCAATCTGCCTGCACTCCCAGGTGTTGTCTGAGCATCAATGTGCAGCAGTGTCCCCACTGGGGAAAACACACACCATAACCCCTCCAGAAGTGAATATCCCCTTCATTTGCCTTCCTGCATCCATGTGGATGGAAATCCAGCCTACAGACCCACATGTAGCTGTTTGGAGGGGATGGGGGGAAGTAGCTGCATGCCTCAGTCCAGCTCTACCCAAGCAGAGACCAAGTGGGTTACTGATCTGTACTCACAGGACCACAGCTTGATCTAAGACAGAAAAGAGAGCAAGCAAATCTCTTCCTCCTTTTTTTCTCCCCTGCTGTTAGTATGTCTTTTCCATTTAGAGATCATCGCTTATTACTTGTATGAGCAGTGCACAAGGGACCTGTGCTCTCCGCTTCTTAAACTTCTTAAATATAAAGGAAATAAAAGGAACCATTACCCAGTGCCTTGGGCTGTGTTTGCATGCCTCATCACCTTCAAAGGTCTGACTGATAGCTTGCATTTGGAGTGGAATCCCTTTCTCCTTCACAATACTTCTCTTTATGGGATCGTACTTTATTGCTTTTTCTCCAAGTGTTTCATTTACAAACTCCATTAATGAACCACTAGGGGTAGCCAAATGTGTTTGGTTGCACGCAGAACCCAGAGAGAGGATTATGGAGCAAGTTCACTGCAAACAGCCTCACTTTGCTCGCAAATAGGGCAGGCTCACTAATCCTCCTTCCTGCTCTGACAGATGGGCTCCCAAGACCAGGACCTCCATGAGTTCAAGTCCTCAGGGAGACCTGGAAGGACATCAGAAGCTCCAGAGCTGAGAAATCTGTGCTGACCCCATCCAGCCCCAGCACGAGTCTGGCAAGGTAAACCAGTGATGCTTGCCTCGTGGCTGTCACACATCTCAGCACAAAAGCCACCGGTGTCCCATTGGGACAATAAAAATCATGCGCTGGGGAATACTGGGAATGAGAAATATCTCTGTGAGTTTAAGTGAAAGTGCTGGGAGAATGATCTGCAGAAAGTACTGACATTGCCAGCTTTCACGTCAGCTTTCCCTCTTGTGAGATGGTGGCGTAGGAGAAAGAGCTTTATATAGCTCATTGTATTCCATCTTCACCCTATTTCAGGCTCTCCTCACTGCACTATTTATGTACAGTCATTAACTGCTGTAACAACAGTACGCAATAAGGAAACAGCACTGGCATAACATCAATGGGGAAACTTCATAAGCTTAATGGGTAGCCCTGCCATAAAGATTCTAAAGCTTCTTTTGATTGAATGATCCAACCACAGTGGCTTTGGATGACCAACCAAATACTGACACGAGGACAGACAGCTTTAGAATAATATAATCTGATTCTATCAGAACTGCATATGTCTACGAGATGCCCATTTCTGAGGGGGTCATTGCTGTTCATGGAAATAGTTCATTGGGTCTCTTCAGAAGCTCAGCACACCGGGCACTGCAAAACTGAACGCAAGACTGCACACAGAGCATTTTTTATGCTTGGACACATGTATTTCCTCCAGAAACACATGCTGCTGATCAGCCCAGCAAGGGAACAACACTCTCCTGATGAAGCTGGCTGATGGTAACAAGAGCAATACAACCTGGCTATTGGAATGCTTGTCGTTTACCTTTTGACACACTGCCTTTCTCTGTTCCCAGCCCTTGGATATGTGAGACGTGTTTTGGATCCAGGTCTAAATCCAGACCTTGGAGGAGGTGCGTGACAGTTCAGATTTCAACCTGCGCCTACCTCAAATGCAAACACTTTTTAATAAAACAGAAATCTCCAGATGCATCCAAACAGCTGAAAACCATCAGTAAGGATAGTGCCATTTCAGCTCTTTCAGAGGAACATCTACTCCCCTTCTTACAATTATTTTCCACCTCCCCGGTCTCCATCTTGCCATCTGTTGTAACTGAATCGTTGCTTTGCATCTTGCTCGTGCCCTTCACCTGACACAGCCCATTCCCTCTTTCCAATAAAGGTAGAAACAAAGGGGATGTTCTGCATACAGTAATCTCATTTCGAACCCATCGCATGCTGGGGGCCCCGTGCATACCACACTATCCATCTGATGATGGAGCCCACATGGGAACCTTAGATAATGGATTACAGTGGAGGACACGTATTTTTAAATGTGTTTAAGATGTCTGGTAGTTTTTTAAGAAGTAAGAGGGAGAAAGAATTAAAAAACAAACACAAACCAAGCATGGAATTCAAGGGAGAGAAACAGACCCCAGAACAGCAAGGTCTTTTTGGAATGAGGATGAGGAAAGTTCTCTGACATGCTGTATTATTACTTCACCCACCCCAGAAGAAGAGGTGAATGATAGAAGTATTCTTAAAGCAGAATTCACAGAGCTGAAGGCAAGGAGGCAAACGGGTAATGTGGCAGATTTTGCACATGGCTTAAATTATCATTGGTACTAAAACAATTCATCATCGGCCTCCATGCTGAAGATGGAGATGGCCCATTGCTCCTGAGGACTGAGTGATTGAAAGAATGAATCATTTGCTGCTGTCTTTTCTCTGACCTCCATGGCTCAAGGTCTTGCTGTAAAATGACAGGTCAGGTGTTCTGAGATCAACATCCAAAATAATAGCCTGGGATTCAAAGGTAATCATCGTCACTGGTTGTGTCTCTCTGCTTGGTGACATGGTGCCTCCTCTGGCATGAGGAGCAAATTATCTCTGCCTTGAAGACTTTATTCACATAGTGTCATAGCAGAGAAAGGGGTGGAGATGACCCATGGGTGCATATCTGACCCAGAAGGCTGGTAATTGAAGTTTCTTCACTTGACCCCATTAAAATTCTGCCTTTTTACAGTGCTTATCACCATGGTTGTGATGTTTAGGAAGTGATGCGAGCTTTCCTCCTGGAGATGGACACAGCACATCCCTGCATGGTCTTCCAGAAGCTCTTAAAACAGAACAGAGTCTGTGCTGCACTCTGCTTAAGGTCACAGCTAAACAACCTTTGATTTAAACCAGCACCTTTGGAAGCAGACAGGAAGAATCTTCTCCATTGCCCTCCAAAACAATGAGTACCTTTCCCTCCTGGAATCAGTAGACTGTTGTCTCATTTGGGAATGGGTGTATGAGTCTGGGCAACACTGCCCAGTGCCGAAATGCATTCCTCCAGATTAACACCAAGAGTAGGAGGTAGCCTGTTTCTGGTAAACCATTCATTCTCCCTATAGGGCCTGAGTTTATCCTACAAGCCAGGATCATAGCTTGCTCAGCCCCTGCCAAGGCACAGCCATTCTCGTGGGTCTGGGACCCATCCACCCTCTTTCCTGGCAAAACGTCTCACCAAACAGTTGCCCCAGCATTCCTTCCATTGCTTTTCTTCCAAACAAAATCTCCCCACCCATAAATCTGCAGACTCGCTTCTCCTTTCCAGCTCTGCCAACCTGTGCCTCTTTGCACACCGAAGCAAAATCCCTCTGATGCAACATGCAGCATGTGTGCATGCAGGTTGGGACCGTCACTGTAATTTCAGTGCATGTGCTCAGTCAGGGCTGCAGAGGTAATAAGTCACTTCCCTCAGTGCAGAGCCTGTCTAGTTGTAGAACTAGAGCCTGTCTAGTTGTAGAACTTGGCTCCTCACGTTACACCATGCTTTCTTTTGGCATTTTCAAGCTGCGTGAATAATAACAATAGCAGGCTGCTCTTGCAGATGCGTTCTTTCTCAGCTAGCAATGCTGTTCAGGGCCCACTTAGCTACTTGTCTGCAGGAGGTGGACAAATCTATAGCCACACCATGGAAAGATAGATGAAAAATGTGCTATTTTGTCTCTCTCGTGCTGAAGAATTTGAGCTGGAGCGTTGTGTTGTAGCCAAACAGGGCTGATCATCCAGCTCTCCTTCGCTGACAAACTTTGGCAAGAATTTAGTCATCCTTTGGTCGTTTCTCCTTGCTCATGTATTTGTTCTCATTTTGCAATGGAAAATGCTGGTCCTACCTGTCTCCCAAGGTGTCAACTAATATGTTTCATTGGATGAGAACATGCATGGAGTTAGCTGAGCATGCATCTGCTGCTTGGTTATGACAAGCTTTGACTGCAGAAACTTAGTGCTGGTGGTTACCTCTTGGGCATTTTGGTGATCAAAACAGCAAGGCTCATTGAATGGTACAAAGAAAACAAGAATGGTTTGAGTTGGAAAGGACCTTTAGAGGGCATCTGGTCCAATCCCTGCAATGAACAGGGACATCTACAGCTCCATCAGGTGCTCAGGGCCCCATTCAGCCTGACCTTAAATGTCTCCAAGGATGGGACATCTCTCTGGGCAAATATATAGCATAACTACTATTGCTCACATAGCTTTATTTTTATTTTATTTCAGATATCTCCATTTAGTTCTTTGTTTGCATTAGTTTTATCCCATTGTAACTTTGCCAGGTCTGCATCCAGCAATGATCACAACCCTTCAGTGTGCAGCATCACAGCCCTTTTGAGGTTGAGGTATTGTCAGCTTTCCTCAGCTGAGAATTCAGCCTAAGGACAATATATCTGTGATGGGAAAGGTTGGGAAAAGGGCTCCTTACCTCCCAGTGGGGCCCAAGACCAGGCCCAGAGTCCCAGATACAGCCTGGAGCCCAGGAGCAGTCCTTAATTATTGGCAACACTTTTGTGCCGTGAGGTGCCGGAGGGCTGACATGGGAACAGAGCCATGGGTTCTTCTTGAGGGCCTACAAAATATACCCAGACATGGTGCTGGGTACTATGCTCTGTGTGTCCCTGCTGGAGTAGGGTTGGACCAGATGAACCCTCCAGCCTCAGACATTCTGTAATGGTAAAATAAAGCCAAGTTCTGTATTTAAGTAATCATTAGAGCATACTTGTATATGTATATACTATGTACTATGTGTATAGTATACACAATATACTCAAATTGTGTAAGAAAGAGAAAGATGGAAGAGCAGACTACCACAGTCTCTTCCATCAACACCAAAATACTCCACCCATACCTACCCGGAGATCTACTCTGTGTTTATCATAGAATCATAGAATCATTAAGGTTGGAAAAGACCTTTAAGATTATCACTGACCCCACCCCACCATGACCACTATGTCCCCAAGTTCCTCGTCCCCACAGTTCTTGAACAGATTCAGCAATGATGAACCCATCATTTCTTGCTGTAGTAAAGGCAGTAACAAGACTTCAGGATGAGAATGCATAATGTATCCTGGGCTTCAAATGTCCTGGTGAAATTCCAGCTCTGTAGGTACAGGAGATAAAAACAGATCATCCTGAGCTGGATCATATAAGAACACTCCCACCCTAAGCTTTCTTTCCTACCTTTCCTCATCACCCTGTGTATTCCTAATCCATTTCAGCACAATATCAAACCTCTGTTTTTCCTGCCCTATGTGTATAGGGATGCTGTTGTCCAGGAATTTTCATGAAGTGCTGGCACGAGGACCAGAGCAGGGATGGGGAGCTCTAGAAGCCACATGAATGTGGGGCTGGGCACCCTGATCTGGATGTATCCCTACTGGGGCAGCACTGGACCAGGAGGACCCAGAGGTGTCTCCAACCTCAACTATTTATTCACCTCTGCACATCTCCATCGCCATGGAAATGCAGAATCCCCATGCATATGGGTGACCAGGATCCCAGCTCACTTCTCTAACCTGCATTCTTTGATCCATTGAGCTGGAGAACAGGAAATGTGTTACCTTCCCTCTCATTATCCAGAGTTCCAACACCTTCAAAATATGGATCTTGACAAAACAAGGTTTCAGGCTTAATTTTTCCTTAAGCCACTAGGCTTCCTCCATCGCCCTCCAGCTGCATTCCTGAGATTTATTTACTCTCTTCTCTCCCTCCATTTGCATCCTGTGCATTTTGCCAGAGGGTGAGGCGCTGGCAGCTTATCACCAGATGTCGTTACCTTTCAACCTTCTCTGCTCAGACCTTAAGAAACAGCACCCCTCCCTAGGCCAGCCATGACCCCTTCACGTCCCATATGGGAAACTGCTACCAATCCACCACCAGGACACAAACACACCAGATGTTGTTGCGATCAAGAGGCATTCTGCTCCAAAGCCCCTTTTTATTGCTATTATGATTATATTAGAAACTACCAAAATTTATGGGTTGGAGCTTGGCAGGCCAGCCTGTTCCCCAACTTTAACCTCCTCTCCTCTGATGCTTTTATTGTTGAAAAAATCAGAGCTGTGTTTGCAGAACAAGGGGGAAACAAAAGAACTAATGAGCAAACCATTTGCCAGCTTGTAGGATTACCAGTTCAAAAGTGTTTCCCTTAGAGTCAACAGCAAAAGTCCCACAGACTCTAATGAGGGGACTATCTCTGAAGAAGTGGAGAAAATGAAGATTTCTGAAATAAACAAACCACACACATGCAAAAAGGAAAAAGAAAGAAAACAACAGCCACAGACTTCTTGTACTCTCCTGAACTTGCAGGCTTTTTAATCTGATACCTAACACAGTCATTTTCAGGGGCGGTTGTTCATGTTCCTCTCCATTCTGATGCACTCCGTTCATCTCCTTATGAGACCTGGATGTTGGTTTCTTCACGACTTGACTACCATCTCTGTTGCCTCCTCCTCCCCACCTACCTAAAGACTTTGCAAAGAGCATCCCTTGAGCATCCTGTGGGAGAGCCATCAGTTTTGGATGAGAAAATAAGGTTTCCATTAGTGTCAGGATATTGCTAGTCACTTAACAAGGAGTCAGATCTTAACTGGACCATAAACCAGTGTTCTGCAGGCGCAGGTGACTTGGAGTAATTAAGCTTTCTGTTTCAACAACTTGTTCCACTGATCAGCAGCCCATCTGTCTCCCCATCCTTGAAGAAATTCAAGGTCAGGCTGGACAGGGCTCTGAGCACCCAAATGAGCTGAGTGTGTCCCTCTTCATTGCAGGAGAACTGGACCAGATGGTCTTTAAGGATCCCTTCCAACTCAAATGATTCTATGATCTGGACACTCAGGGATTCAGAGAAGAAGGGAATGGAAACAGTGTTGTAGCACTAATATATCCCCGGGAATTGCTCAGATTTGGTCTAAGGCTCTGTCTAACTGCCCTGGAGGAGGATACACTCTCACTGCTCATTCATGTTTCAAATTGAAGAAAACCAAAGCTTCGTGGAGTTTGATGTGATTTGGAAAGGCACTCTAGTTAATTTAAAAGGCAGGGACAGAATGCGGGAAGTTCTGCGTATCTCTAGGGAAAACACTTGTAAAGAGCCATCCTGAACCCAGGTTCCATAGTGGCGAATCCCAGCATACCCTGGACACTCAGCTGTTGATGTCCTTCTGTTTCCAACATAGACAACAACACTGATAATACAATCACCATTTTACTTTTTACTTTGCCCAGAATTTCTTGCTGTAGTAAAGGCAGTAACGAGACTTCAGGATGAGAAATGTAGGTTAGATGTTAGGGAGAAATTATTTACCCAGAGGATGGTGAGGTCCTGGTACTGCTGCACAAAGAGCTGTGGGTGCCTCATCCCTGGAGGTGCTCAAGGCTGAATGGGGCCCTGGGTAGCCTGAGCTGGTGGGGGGACAGCCAGCCCATGGCAGGGGGCTGGAGCATGGTGAGCTTTAAGGTTCCTTCCAACCTAGGGCATTTTTATGAGATCCAAGATGGCTATGACCCCATGCTCACTGCCTGGCATGCCCCAACTCCCTTAATACAACGTGTCCTACATCAACACATACGCCCATCCTTTTTCTACTCTTTTTCCCCACCCTTACCAGACTACAATTGACTCTATAGGTATAAAAGCTGTTCCTCCTTTTGGGGTATTTTTATTTTTCCTTCAGAAGCCAAACAGGCGAACTCCCAGTCATCGCCACTTGGCTTTCCACAGCCCGCCTGTTCCTTGTGGTCATTTAACCAAGCCAGGTATTCCAGAAGAAACCACTCATCAGAAATGCGACATAAAGTGGAAGTGACCCCTGACACCAGCTTAAAATTAGCCTCGATGAGCCTACAATCAGGAAACTGCTCCCCCAGCCCCCTTTAAAATGTAACAAATGAAAAACATTTGGTTGCTATTACCGGTGATTATGATAAGCTATGTTAAACTATGAAGTGGGGGAATTTATCTTTATTTCCTGGGATAGCACTGATGAAAAATATGCTGCTCCATCTTGATTTTCAATCACTCGAATGAGCTCTGTCGTGCATTTATCTTTATTTGGCTTGATGTGTGTAAGTGATCTGGGGAGGGAGGAAGGGCAGGGAGAAGGAGGGCAGGATTGGCAATTTAATCTGATGCAGATAAGTTTATTAGCTGCCTTCAGATCTGTTTCTGACTGAACACAAGAAATAAGGCTGCATGTCAGAGATCCTTCATACTCCTTCAGGGAAAAGGCACAGCGTAACGCTCAGCAAATGGTTTACGTCAGTATTTGTTAAGGTTAAGGTAATCATCCTCTGCATAGCCTGCAGTCTGGGTGAGTCCAGCTGCCCATCAGGACAATGGGACTTTTTGTCTACAGAATGAAAGCAGACTTGGCCAAGAAGTGGGGTCAAGGTCAACAAAGGGTCTCCCTGCCTCCCCCTTTCCTGTAGGTGACATTAAAACAGTATCTCTTACATTTCTTGCACCCAAATCGTTGAAACATAGAATCATTAAGGTAGGAAAAGACCTCTTAGATCATCTAATCCAACTGGCTACCTACCATCAATATTGCCCAGTGGGCCGTGTCCTGTGATGACTCATCTCCATGTTACTTCAACACCCCCACAGATGCTGACTCCATCACCTTCCTGGGCAGCCCATGCCAATGCATCACCACTCTTCCTGAGAGTAAATTGTTCCTAATATTTAACCTGAACCTCCCCTGCTGCAACCTGAGGTCATCACCTCTCATCCTAGCAAGTCAGAGATAGACAATTTCTGATTCCGGCAAGATATGATGAGAATTTTTATTACTTTTATTACTATTATTATTTTACATGACAGAGTTTTTGCAAAGTTTACCGTAGCACAGCATGTTGGCTAAATTACAATGCCACTTCTCAGTGCAGCACTGGGAAACCAGAGAAGACCTGGTAGAGATTCACCTATGGAAAACACAACACGAAGCAGTAGAGATTCACTTATGGATAACACAAAGTAACTTTGTAGGAATAGCAGTAAAGCAGAAGGAAGCACGTTCACACTGCCGGATTGCCATTGAAATCGGGGGAGTAGATTACATAGAGTTAATTTATACATATATACATACGCATATACATATCTACACATGCATATATAGATTTCTGATTCAGAACTGCTCTTTTTAAGCATCTGGGAGTGAGCATTTTTCATGTGGTGCAAACTACTCGTGCTGTAATCCTTAGGGCTAGATTGAGTTTCACCAGTTGAGAACCTGACCAAGAGCTTTGGGGGTTTTGTGGCTGAAAAACCCCAAACCACCAGAAGAATATTACATCTCAGGGCAATTAGCACTCATTGAGCTGTCCTCAAAAATCAGCTCTTTCTACCAGCTCTCATTGTCTGCTTTATAAAGAGCTGAACTGAAACGAGGATGTTTCTCATGGAGGGAAGCACAAGCCAGGAGAAGAACAGGTCAGTTGAGCATTTCTCCCCCTTCTGTTTCAGACATACAAGAAAGCCACTTGGTTTTCTTTTGTGGGTTTTATGTATATATTTTTTCTTTCATTTGAAAGGAAAAGCAATAAATAAATAAATAAATAAATAAATAAATAAATAAATAAATAAATAAATAAATGAAAAATCACCCTCTCATGGAGTACAGCTCAATTTAACAGATGTTTGCTCGTTTACAACAAGGTCCTGGTTGCAAGATGGGGCAACCCGTCTGGTTCTTGAATGAAAGCAACTATATTACCTCTCGGCAAAGGCTGGAGAAGAGGAAACATTAGAAATAACAACAGGTGAGACCTGACAGAAGAGACGTAATGGCTCGTTTTGCAGAAAGTGTCAGAAACCATTTACTGCCCGTGTCTCTGAGCAGAAAGGAAACCTCTCTGAAGCAGGCATGATTTCTCTTATTTCTTATTTTAATGGGAGGCGCTTGTATTCCCGTCCTTGGATGTTTGTCCCATTCATGGCAGTGCTGTGCAGAAGCTTTTCTTTCATGGGGTCTGCTTCATCTACATGTTAATGTAGATTCCTGTTCCTGGGTGCAAATGAAGGGATAGCAGGATGCCTGTCCCGGGTAGACCTTGAAGGTATATTTAAGCACTGATGGAGGAGGTGGTGGTGAAGATGGACTGAAAGTTGGACTTGATGATCTCAGTGGTCTTTTTCAACTGTAATGATTCTATGATTCTATGAAGTGGTGTTTTGAAGTCATAAAATAGAATCGTGGACTCGTTTGAGTTGGAAGACTCCCCCTGCAATGAACAGGGACATTTACAGCTTGATCATCCCATGGCTGAGCACCTAAGCTATCCATAGAATCATAGAATTGCCATCCATCTTTATGTGGAAGAGGGGAGCTGCTCTCCCAATCACACCATGAAGTGCCTACCTCTAAATCTCAGATTCTCTTTTGTCCAAATCATCTGCTCTGGATTCTAATCTTAATTAGCCAGAGCAACATGAGCTGCTTTCCAGCAGGCTGTGTACATAGAGCTGCACTGATGGGGGAATTTTGGTCATTAGATTAGATGATCTTAGAGGTCTTTTTCAACCCTATTGATTCTATGATAACAAAAGGTCACATGGCAGGGATGAATGCACCTGGTTGCATATTAGGGTGAGATGTTAGGAAAGCAGCAATCCATTTGGTATCAAGATTGCTGTTCTTGCTTGTGCTGTCCACCCAAAGCCACAGCAAGCAGAAAGTGCCTGCACACAATGGGACCCTTGGGGACAGGCTTAGGTTTCAGGGAAGAGCCAAGAACCCGGATCCCCAGCCCCAAGGGAGAAGAAGTAGAGGCCAAAGGGGATAAGAGACGGGAACCTTTCTCTGCTCTGATTTTTTCTCTGCTAATTTTGAGGACTCTCCAGTTAAGCCGTTAACATCTTTTACAGCAGCAAACCCTCCACAGATGGATTAACATGCTGCCAATGTCCTTTTGCTGCTGTTTACTTTTTCTCACCACCCGCACTTGGAGATACAAATGCACATTTGCCCATCTTCTCGTAACCAAACCCCATTAAACTCAGCACACAGAATTCTTCCCATTTCTCTGGTAGATTCAGGGCTCTTGCTGGATGCAGGGATTTAAGTTTGGCAGCATGTTCTCTCAGCTCAGCTTTCCCTTCTAATTTCATTGCGATGTTTTGATGTTTAAGTGATGGTGCTTATTTTTTCTTTCTACTAATTAGAGTGTTTTTAAAAGGTTCCATGCCTTATCAGCATCACTTATCAGCAAGACATAATCACATGGATGTTATTCATGAGGATAAACTGGAATTTAGGTCAGGGTGTTGCAAGCTCTAAGAGCATCACCTCCAAAGGCATCTACATGATGACACAACTCCTAGCAGAAAGCCATAGAACTGTAGAATATCCCTACTGGGAAGGGACCCATCAGGATCATTCAGTCCAACATGTTCCCACCACTTGCCCAATCTCATGGGGATGGAAGGGTAGGAACGGCCCTCTCTGTGCCCAACAGCCATGCATGAGGGCTTGCATGGTGGCAATAAAACAAGAACTCTGTGAGGTTTGTGCTTATTTAAAATTAAAAGAATGGTGTTTTGGCATTCCCCACTGCAGGTTTGCATCCTGCTCTGGCCTCTCATCCTCCTGGGGATAAACTGTTTCCAAAAGTGCCCTCGCTCAGTCTGCCCCACTGGAGCACTTCATAGCTCCCACCTGCCCAGTAGACAAAGGGTTGCATATTTGGGGTCCAATTCTTGTTTTCACTCAGGTTTAAGAAGGTGTCATTTAAAACAGGACCCCAGACCCCTTATTCATCCATGTACTTTTTCTATATGAACCTGAAACACCAGAACCTGCAAGCAGCACATCTATGTCCTCTATAGATTTCAAGGGAAGTTGCACAGTTACACAGCCATCAGGAATGTCACCATCTGGAAGCAGAGACCAGGTAAATGCAGAAGGGTGATGTATAAAGACACGTTTCCTTTTTCACAAGAAACATACCCTTTGGTACCCTTTGGACTGTTTATCTATAGATGTGATGAGTCCTTCATGACATCAAGTCCCTAAATCAAGATCAAATGCCATTCTAAAAATAAGATCTTATCTAGAGACCTAGTTGTAGGGTCAATGCAGGAACTGATGCTTTAAGTACCTCTGTCTGCACTAACAGTACAGTGATTTAGATGATGGCTGAAATCTCTTCTAAATATCTGATATTTATATTTTTATAAATATATATATATATTATAAATATATAATATATAATATTTTTGAATATGCAGACATAGGTAGGGGAAAAGATCAAGGCAATACGTTAATGTGATTTACAAAGTGACAGAATGCATTTCTCATGATCATGACCCATAGAATCATTGTGGTTGGGAAGCACCACTAATATCATCCAATCCAACCCATCGCCATCATGCCCAGTAAACTTTGATCTTAACCATGCTTAAAGGTGATCTTCTGGTAGAAATCCCAAAGAAACTGTGGATGCCTCATCCTTGGACTTACCCAAGGCCATGGGTGGGACCCTGGGCTGCTTGATTTGGTGGGTGACATACCAGTGTCTGGTGTGACAAGAAGAGGAGGGAGCCTTCTTGAGAGCCCCATTAAAAGAAAGATGTCTGAATAAGGGACTAAAATAGATGTTGTGAGAAGTGGAATGGAATCAAAGTTGACAGAAGTAGCTAAAGCAGAACCCTGTCATTTTACCACCTATGCACTTAAGGTTTGGGACTGTTAGTTACTTCTAGCTGGTGGTCTACCATGGCCCTTATACCTCCTAGATCTGGAGGAGTTCATGGTGCTTTGCCAACCCCTAATGTCTCCTGTACATGAAACAGCCACAAACGACACACCAAAACTCTCACCCATCAATCTCAGCATCACTTGAAGAGTATGAGAAGACCAAAGCTTGAAGAAGACTCCAAGGAGCCTGGTTGTGGCCTTCCAGTACCTGAGAGGAGCTTACAAGCACCTTCTTACACCATCTGATAGTGACACAACAAGGGGGAATGGCTTCAAACTAAAACCAGAGATTTAGGTTAAATGGTAGGCAGAATTTTTTTATTCAGAGGGCTGTGAGGTGCTGGAACAGGTTGCCCAGAGAGGCTGTGGATGTCCTATCCCTGGAGGTGCTCAAGGCCAGACTTTAAGGTTCCCTGAGCAGCCTGGTGTGGTAGGGAGGAGCAAGCCCATAGCAGGGGGTTGAGTCTAAATGATCTTTAAGATCCCCTCCAACCTGAGCCATTCTGTGACCCAAAGAGAATGCTAAAGGAGTTCTGGATGCCTTTTCAGGCTCTGAACTGAATAACTTCACTGTGCTTCACGTGAAGCTGGTGGAGGATAAGCATCTGTCCCTGCACACCCTGCTATGCTTATGCCATTCATAGTTTGGAAAGGCTTTAATGTTGAAGTACCTGTAGAATTGCACCACAAGGGATGAAAAGCAGACTATACTCTGAATACAGCACAGAAACCACTTTCTAAATAAAATCAGTAAATGCATCAACCTTCTCCACCTCCACTGAAATCTTGGCATGACTTTCCAGGCACGTCTGGTCCTGGAGGCAGAGCAGATCCTTCAGATGGCTTTTATCTGAGCAGCATCGAGCCGCAGTACCAGTCAGATACAATGCAGGCTTGTGTGATGCTGCCAGCAGTAGGGCCAGGTGCCCGAGCCCTCTTCATGAGGACAGAGACATGTTTGTATAGTCACCAATCTCGGGTAGCAGCAAACAGAGGAGAATGGTTCAATTCTTGGCTCATCGCTCGGGGAGATGAAAGGGAAATATTGTTTGCTTGCTTCAGCATTGCTCTTGAATATTGCTTAAGAGAGAAGGAGGGAGAAATGGACAAGCCTTAGATTTTAAACTCTGAGATATTTATACCTTCTCCCTGGTGGCTTTTATGTATTGGATGACTGGTGGATTCCTCTGGGAGAATCACATGGGCAAAGAGGAGGAACTGTAGATTGACCACCTTGGAAGTCTCAATTTGTGAGAGAGAGAGACTCTATGAATCTTGATGACTGCCTTCGAAACTTATTGACCTCACCTAATTCTTTTCCAGGTCCCATCATTATGCTTTTATTTGTCTTTCCCAGAACATGCAAACTGAACTGTTTGACCTTGCATGGGGCATGTGCATTTTAATAGGAGAATCTGCTTAGTATTAGCACTTTTTCCAAGTCCTCTGCACACCTAGGCAAGAGTATTTCTAACAGATGACACATGGCTATTTGCAATGAAGATGGATATCTCTTAGGCAGGACGAACTGGAGCAGAAATATCTTATTTGAGTTGATGGGGTGAGGAAAAGAAAATACTACTTGGAAAAGGCAAAGTCAAAAGTTGACAAGCCTACAATCATTGAGACCCTCCTGTCATCCCTGTGCAAGCCCATGGGGAGACACATGCAAGGTAAAGTCTGGATTTGGCTGATGTTAAGGACCTTGGTGGAGTTCCCTGTGGTGTCTGAGAATCCACACGACCTGGGCTGAGAATCCAGCTCTTGGTAAAGGTGTTACACCTCAGTTTATGGGAGAAAAAGCAAGGTGAAATTTATGAGGAAAGCACAAAAAATGAAGCCATTTAAATGAGACACCCCGTCAGCTCTGAGAGCTGGAGCATCATGCAGAAACATGAAAGTGTCAGCACTATCTCGGCACTATTAGTGCCACACCTGGGTCAGACTCTGCCGCACGATGCTGCCCAGCTCTCAGGTTTTACATCACACGGTATGAACCTGAGGTCTTTGCAAAGGCTCAGGCAAGCCCTGACTCATGAAGGAAAAGAAAAGACCCATGCCTAAATGAGAATTAACAATACCACAAAAGCATAATGCTTTCTGCACAGTTTGCAACTTGCCTACATAGCAACAGCAGCAAGGCAGGTTCATAGTGGTTGTGAACTGTAGACACCAGCTGAGAATCTGGCCCTGAGAAGTGAAAAAAAGTTTAAAAAAAAGAAAAAAAGGATGAAAAGAGATGCTGGCAAAGCCACTCAATGTCCACAGGCTGAAAGGATGGGTTTTGTGAAAGCTTCACCCCCAGAAATCAGCCCTAGGCATAGAAAACGGTAAGCTGAATTGCTGAAGTGTGGCAAAGTCACATGCAGCTCAAAGAAGGTTTGTAGTGGAAAGGCAGAACTAACTGCACGCTGTGTGTTCTGCTCCACTGCCAAGGAACAGTCCCAGAGACCTCTAAATTCAAGTGCCCCAGGGCTATAGGAAGCTGTAACATGAAGAAGGGCAATGGTCTGGCTCCTCATCTTGTAGCATTGTGTGTGTGATGGATGGGGCAATGCTAAAAGGGAAAGGACTGTGGATTTTCCCAGTCTACCCAGTAAAGACACTCTTGCCCTTACCAGCATCTTTTCAGAGACGTGCAGAGGCCTCAAAGCTGTGCTAGAACTTCTTCAATGGAAGGCTTTCTGATTTCCTTGCTTTGCCTCAGTTATAAGTATCTTGTCCCACCTTCCTTCCAGCTTACATTTAAAACCAGAAACACAGAACTCTGTGAAGCTACCAAGATGGTCAAAGACCTGGAGTGGGAGAGCTACAAGGACAGTTTGAGAGAGCTTGGCCAGTTCAGAAGGAATCTAAGAGCAGCTGCCAACCACTTGAGGAGTTTTATAGATGGAATTGTATAGATGGGCAAAGCCAAATCATTTTCTATAGCGGCAAACAATAGAGCAGGCAACAGACTATATTGTTTCTGATGGATGAGAAATGAGAAGTTGGAAGCTGTTGTAGCCTTGAGAATCAAGGGCAAAGAGGTCATGGGTTGGGTCATGGGCTGGCAGGGTATTTTGAGGTAGAGAAGATCTGGAAACCAAATGGCTTGACATTTGGTTTTGTGGGTTTTTTGTGGTTTTTTTGTTTATTTGTCTTTTGTTGGTTTTTTTTTTGTTTGTTTTTGTTTGTTTGTTTGTTTGTTTTTGGTGGGGATTCAGATTCCAGAAGGCCCTAAGCAATGAAAAAACCTCATAAGCCCAGTGAAACACGTTGCAGTGGTAAGAGAGAAGGTGAGATGTTCTGATACGTCCCCTCTCCCAGTTGCGGTGGCAGTATGTCAGGACAGTGCTTTGGTTGGGTGACTTTCACCCAACGTGGCCACCCCCAGGGCAACAACCAGCCAAAAATGCTTCAAATTAAAACATTCTCAGTCTAGACTTAGCGTGGGATGATTTACAGGACTTGACCAGTAGGACATGATGAGAGAAAGGGCTGGAGCCTTGGACATCACATCATGGAGTCACAGATTTACCACATACCATTTCTCCTCCTAGATTCCAGGTGAAGCTCTCACCACAGCCTGAAAATGGAGTTTTGGGTATATTTGGCATGAGGCCTTATACTGCAACACCAGATAAAAGAACTGAACTTCTTTTTGTCATTATCTCCCCAAGCCAGCCACAATAAATTACTCCAATGGGCTGGTTCAGTTTTCTTTTAGTTTCCACGCAGTTGTTCAGCTTGGCTGATGGTCCCAACCCCTCCTGTGATGTTTTGTCAGATTTCCACCCAGATGGCAACCTCCTTCTCTTTAGAAACCTGTGCAAACAAAAATGAGGTTGCCTTTTACCTCCCACTTCTTTTGTGCTTCTTAATGACTGGGCCAAGGAGCTGTTGCAAAACTGCTGTAGGGCGCATGAAAAAGAGATGGGAATCACAGAGTAAATATTAAAGTGGAATAATATCTTGATTCCAAATTTTCCAGTAAATGCCTTCAAATTACTTTAATTCATCATGGCCTTCATACCTTTGACAGGCAAGAGGGAAAGGCAAGGCAATTTTGAATACTATACTCAGGTGCAGAAGACTTACTGTAAGTAATTGCCCATCCCATCCCATCATGGAGATCCAGGGCATCTATATAACATTTATAGCCTTTCCCCTTTGTTCCTCTCATCTGCTTCTTATATTCCACCAGATCACTGCCAATCATGCAGAAATGATGAATCATGAAGTAGTAGGCTCATAAATTCTGAGGCTGGGTTAGAAATCCTGAGAATTAATGTATTCTGGACTCTTTTCTTTCAACTACCTGATTTTGGCACAATTAGGTGTACGTAAGACATGTATCCTAGCATTTTCAACACATATAAGGGCTAAAATAGACTTCAGCTTCTGCGAGTAGGGCTTAAAGAAAAGGAATAAGCATGATGGACTGGACCAGGCTCTGAGCAACCTGCTCAAGCTATAGGTGTTCACTGTAGGGAAGTTGCACTAGGTGGTCTTTAAGGGTCCATTCCAACTCAAACGATTCTGTGTGCACAGTGAAGTGATGAGAGTTGGCAGTGGTCTGGACTTCACATTTCAAAAGTCTTTGTTCAGCTCCCATTAACTTACACTATCTAATGTGACACGTGGCTCTGTTGGAAGGCAAAGGAAAGTTAAATATGCACTTTCTTTCCTTCACCATAAGATTCCTCTTGCTGAGTTATCAGGCAGACTGGTTTTTTATTGGCTTCTTCTTTGCCTTGGTTTGGGATATTAGAGGGCTCTGGATCAGAACCATTTGAAGAATAGAAGATGAGTCATCATCGCTCACATTCCTACTCAAGTGTGGTACACCCAAGTTGCCCATAAAGCTCCAGGTCTCTTAATAATTTGCACCTTTTTGTGGTAGGATTTTGTCATCATTTCGGAAGAAGAACGGATACTGCTGGGCCCTGGGCTGAGCTGCATCATCTGGGTTAATTGAAACAATACTCCACAAATGAACTAGTCATGATCTCATGATAGAGCACAAGATTTCCACCAGATGACGAGATGGCTCTTCAACACCAAAGGCCCGGAGCCACTCAATACTATCTTGCCTTCACTTCCATAAGCACATTTACTTCAGTAGAAATCAAGAGCTGAAATACCTTCCTGGAGATGGGCCAGAATGGCTATTTTATCACTATCCGCTCTGCCTCTCCCTGAAGAACTATAGAATTTCTGAGGGTCGAAGGGGGAAACAACACATTTTTGTTTGTCACTGATGAAAAAGGAAATTATTTTAACTGGACACGGAGAAGAAGAAAACTCTTTTCTCCCTGTGGTAACAATAAAAAAGTTCTCAGTCATTTTCTCACTGATACTGCAGCATCAACCAAGCAATGTTCGGGTTTCCGTGGGTTCATAAACAGGCAACATTTGGCATCATGCAAGTTCCATGGATCTCTTCCAGGTTTTTGCTACCACAAAGAGACAGATCCCAGGCCCAGCTGCAAGGATGGTGATTAAGGAAACTATTTCCTAAAAGAGAATATATATTTTACACCTTCCTTGCTGTAGCTTAACAGTTCAGCTACTTCCCCCACCCAGTTCTTCTGCATTGCTGATCATTCATGCCTCTTACCAGCTGGTACATGAGTAGCTGATCAATGTATGTTCTTGTTACTTGAACTAATGTTTCTTTATGCAGTGAGGGTCCCTAATATGTTGCATGTGGTTTCCATTTGGGGCTTTTTTGGGATCTTTTCCAGGAAGTTTCAGGTCATTACCTCAAACCTTCCTCAGCTGAAAAAGGATTGAGGTAATAACCCACAATATCCTGGAGGAGAGAAGGGGGGGGAAATAAATAAATAAATAAATAAATAAGAAAAAAAGAGAGAGAAAGAAAAAAAAAATTCTATAAAGCGTTGAAGACAAGAGAATGAAAATTGCATGCAGGATGTGTAGAAGGAATGTAGCCTTTGTCCCTCCAGCAAAGGTGCCATAAAATGTGCTGTATTGAAGCAATATGTCAAAATGCAAAATGCAAAATCTTGGGCAGGGAAAGCAAGCCGTGCAAAATTGAAACCATTGAGGCTGCTGCGAAGTGGTGGGCCTGATCCCCACCCTCTGATCAACTTTCACCTCACAGAGCTGAGCGCTAATTAGTTAAGAGGCTCCACTGAAATAATGGCTGGCTTCTTAGGATGAAAGTCAAGCAGAAAGTGCTGCATGCTAAGAAATGCCTGAGGTGGCTCAAAGAGGTCATAAGGAATCGCTACCAAGGGAAGGTCAGTTTTAGCTTTCAGTGCATCTTGTCCAACTCTCTTCTCTGCCTCAGCTGACTCTATACCTCATTCTGTTATTCACTCATTTTTCCTCTCCCCACCATTTACATACACCCTGTGTTTTCATGTTGGGAGCCAGATATCCACCAACCAAGCTACATGACCCCAGGCATCTGCCAAGGGTTTTCAGTGCCTGCAGCCCTTTTCAAGGAGAAGGAAAAAGAGAAGGGCTGTATTTATAGCCCCAGAGTGGGCAAATTACTGTAAAAGAGGGCTTCTGAAAAGTACTGAGCTTCTTCTGTCTTCTCCTGGGACTAGAGGTGCTCAGCAGTTTTAATTATCACTGCTGGGTGTCTCCGAGTACTTAGTGAGACTGTAACTCAAAAACAGCTGCACTTTTAAGGGAGTTCTGAAATGATCTACCCAAGATAATAAAGACTGGAGCATCCCCAAATGGAAAATGTTTGGTGGTGCTCTGGGTGAAAAATGAAATTTCAAAGCAGATTTAGAAGCAGCTGGAACTACTGACTGCCAAATGATGGATGAAGCTATTCTCTTCTGTTTCTTTGTTTTCTAGTTGCTAGCCTGCTGCAGTGAAAGTGGTTTCCATTACTTTAAAGGATGGGGTCAGCTGTCTGGGTTCTGAGGGACATGACAGGAGATGTAATTATTCCTCAGGTCATCTACAGGTTGGTGTGCTGCAAATATTCATTACAGCACTGAAACAACATTGTGCCAACAGGCAGAGATGGGGAGCAGGTTTTGCTCTGCAAGTAAAACTTCAGGATGGCTCTGGGTAGCAACATCAGAAGAGTCTTCAGGGACCTTATATGCAAGTGTTCAATAACCCCTTGTTGCCTTGCCCCCACTCTAATCTTCCCCTTCATTTTACCAATGAATTCAGCCAAAATGAAGTTGGAAACCCATTGCCTCTGCTCTCGTAAAGCAAAATTTCCCATACAATCAAGCATTGTTTTCTGTGGCTGTGAAGTGACAGAATGGAACAGTTCAGTTAGAAGAGACCTACAAAGAACTTAAAGTCCAACTGCCTGATCACTTCAGGGCTAACCAAAAGGTAAAGCACGATACTGACAGCATTATCCAAATGCTCTTTGAACTCTGACAGACGTGGGGCATTGGCCACCTCTCTAGAAGCCTTTTGCAGTGTTTGACCAAACTCATGGTAAAGAAATTTATCCTGAAGTCCACTCTGATCCTTCCCTGGCACATCTTGATGCCATTCCTGCATCATGTCTGTTATTGGCTCCCAGTGAGAAGAGCCCCACACCTCCCTCTGAACTTCCTTTCCTTAAGAAGTTGTAGAAGCACTGAGGTTGCCTCTGAGCCTTGTATTCTCCAGGCTAGACAACCCAAGTGTCTTCAGTGCTCCAAAACACCAGGGATCATTGAATCACAGGAGTCACCAAGGTTGGGAAAGACCCACAAGATCATCCACTCCAACCATCAGTTTTCACAGTGCTGAGATTTTGCAAAGATGACTCTTTCTTCTCCACTCCTAGACCAGGCTCAGTCCTTACAGCTAACACATTTTCTTAACACCCACAAATAACTGACATAGTTTTTGTGTACATCAAGGAAAATATGTTGGGTTTTTTCTTTAAGATTTGAGACAACAAGACAACATCCAAGTGTGCATTTCCCTTCCACTTCTCACACCTTCTCTATTTCAAGACACCGGTGTCATCACCTGCCAACACTATCCAGCACAGCCATCCCAGAAAAGCCATGAGCCCAGCCTAGGAAGTCATGAAATCAACATAAGATTCAGGAGGTGTTTCTGAGACAAGACACGTACTGCTTTTCTTTCACCTTCTGGTTTCTATAGAGCATCAGCTGTCCGTGATTTTGTACCTTTTGCCATTATGAATGCTTGGACATTCCATCTGTCTAAGTGACAAGTGACTGCCACAGCTTGCATTGACGGCACTTCTGAAAAACACTTTTACTTACAGAATATAATTCAAATGTGCCTTTGCTTCTTACTTTGGGGGCTGGAACTAGATGATCTTTGAGGTCCCTCCCAACTCAAGCCATTCTATGATTCTATGATGTTAAGACCCCTACTCCAAGAAATGAATGTCTGAGTTCTCTTTAAATGCACGATGATGCTTCAGAAAATATCTCCACTGGCTCATCTGGACTTCAGAAACAGTACATAAGAGGACTGAACTCACAAAATAAATCTACTAAAATCACGTATCAGAGTAAATACTGTACTTTGTAGTTCTGAAAAGAGAATAGTTTGGCTGTGGGATATTCTCTGTTTTGGAGCAAAGGAAAGTTGTTTTTTTTCTGTTGTGTTGCTGTGCACTTGTAGGAAAAATAAAAACTCTTTTTCAGGTTCTGGACCCTTTCAACAATCATAATCAAATCCACACACTTGGAATGATATCCCAAGCCAGAAATCCACTGAAGAGCCTGCAGACAGGCCAGGTTTAGATTAATAAACAGTTTTAGATCATAGTGTAAGTCCAGGAGGGACTATTAGCTCATCTGACCTGTGTATTGCAGGCTATTTAATGATACCCAGTTACCTGTATATTAAGCTCACTAACTCGTGTTTGACTGCAGCTCATCCTAAGAAAATAAACTCATTGGTGTTCAAGGATGTGAGATATCTTTCAGTTCCTTTGGTGTGCTTTTTTTCCCCAGAGCTAACCTCACTTACTTCCACACGTCCATGCTTTATAACTTGAATCTGTCATTCCTTATCTATGAGACATCTGCTCTTGTTAGCTTTGCTCTTTCTCCATTGCATGAGAGCCCCTGGCAACTTGTGCTCTGCTCTGCACATTCCTTACGTGGCAACCAAGGCACAGTGGTATTTGCCTCGTGATGGCTGAGCAGATTGAGTGTTTAAGTCTATTTTTGTAAGTTCTTTTCCATTATCTTCAGCCATCTAGAAGTCAAGCATCTGGCTGATGTGAGTAGTCCAGCCTCATTTCTGGGTAAAGGAATTTTCTCCAAAGGGGTTGATTTTTGTCTGCTGTGTATGACTATCATTACTTGTGTGGGATAAAATGCTTGCCTGCTGTGTGGCTAATGTTAGTTGAGATAAACCCCACTCCTGAGGACTGAAGAAATGCCACACAGGGCTGAAAAGACAGGCAATAAAGTGTTTTGTGGTGAGAGATTCAAGACTGCTCAGTTAATTACTACAACAACCACTCATGGCCCTATGAAGTTGATGATGAAGAAAGAGAAATGTAAAAGCTCAGATATTTAAGTATGTCCCTTGGGAGGATGAGTTGCTCTCCAACACACTTCAAGTCTCCCAGACAGAAAGGAAGAAAGCTGTACCACAGATTCACAGCCTTTTGCTTCCCTACTGAATAATGTGCCACAACAGTTACTTCAAAACAGTTAGGTGTCTGATTAATGTCCAAAGAAAGTACCACAAAGATTCATGCTAATTCTGTTGATATCCAGCAGAAAAGGGGAAGACATGGGGTTTCCCAATGCCAGATCCCAAAAGTCATGCCTGCTAGGGTATCCCCAGTAGGCGAGTCTCAAGTATTATCATTCATTGGTCTTTTCCTCCCAAATGCAGACCTTTGTAAAGAGAAAACTAAAACACACCCAGGATCTCCCCGCACTGATAGAACACATCCATCTGCCTTCACTCATCTTAAAACATTCTTCTACAACGCGTTTCCCTCAGTGGTCTGTGTAGCACAGTGTTATTTCCTTTTTCATGTCTTTCTGCTCTTTCCCTAGCGTATCTCTTTATTTGTTTATTGAATTATCCTTTGAACTTGCTTCTGCTTCTTTTCAGAGACCTTCAAATTACTCTTTCTATGCTAATCTTCACCTTCCTTTCAGGCCCCATATTGGCCTGCGCTGGCCTTCAATCCTACTGAGGCTTAACAATGAATTTAAATTGCAAACTCTTCCAACTATTTCTACTTCTCTGCAGTAAAAACCTCGGTACATTCTAAGATCACAATCAAGATTCCTCTGGGCGTTTTACATTCCCTCTGAGTCAGCTGAGCAGAGGTCAAGAACATTTCAGCATTGCCTTTTCCAGCATTTCATTCCTCCCATTCCTGGCAAATCCAGAAACATTGTGATTCCTGTTTGCATAAGATTCATTCCTCCTTCGGATCTTTCAGTTTGCTCTTATCTACAGCTTTAAACCACATCTTGGCTGTCTCCCAGGTGGCACCATGCACAATTGCTTCTACTTCTCCACACACTTGCTGGAAATCAGCACCCTCTCTTGCTCTTTCCTTAGTCTCAGTTGATTTCGGCCACTTAGCATACAGTCTCCCCTTATATTTTCTGTCATCTGAGTGCCATTTTCTTTTATGACCACAGCCTCAAAGGAGACTAGAAATAGGCCATAAACCATCACTTTTTGGCACTTTGGTAGTTCCTTCAGTCCAACTACTTGGCCAACAGTAATTTAAGCTTCAGCATGAATGTCCCGTCCACTTACATCAACTAGAGTTTGCTGCAATGTGAGCTAACTTTCTCTTGTGGATTATTCCAACAGTTTGTGCTATGGACCGGAGCTGGCAAAAGCTATCTTTATCTCTGAATACACCGCTGCACTGGCCAGAGTCTCTCCGTCCATCTATCACCTATATTTCTCACTTAATCCACGTCCCTCGGCAACACATCTAAATGTTTTCTTGAACACCTCCAGTATTGGTGTCATTCCCACTTCAGGGAATTATTTTCCTAACATCCAACCTGAACCTCCCCTGGCATAACTTGAGGCCGTTCCCTCTCATCCTATCACCAGTTACATGGGAGAAGAGGCTGACCTCCACCTCACCACCACCTCCCTTCAGGCAGTTGTAGAGAGTGATAAGGTCTCCCTTGAGCCTCCTCCTTTCCATACTAAATATTCCCAGTTCCCACAGCCACCTCTCATAAGACTTGTGCTCCGGACCCCTCACCAGCTTTGTTGCCCTTCTCTGAATCTCGTTCAGTATCTCAAGGGAGGCATTAAGAAAGAAAAGGATGGACTCTGACAAGATGAAATGGTTTCAAACTAAAAGTGGGTAGATTTAGATTGGATAGAAGAAGGTTTTACAATAAAGGCAGTGGCAGAGGTTGCCCAGAGAGGTGGTGGATGACCCATCTCTGAAGACATTCAAAATTGCATGCCTGGCAATTGAATTCACAGCAAATAAATCTTCTGTGCATAAAATAGGAGTAAATTAAGGCAGAGACCCCACCCCACCGTTCATTTAAAACAAGAAAAAGAAAACAAGCAAGCAAACAAGCATCAAACCCAAGGAAAGAATTGTCTGGAATATCTAAAATGCAGGACCTTTGTCTACTCTTGAAAAGAAAACTTCCAGCATGGAAAAATCAAACAGAAACAGAGGAATTCCTTTAACCTTTGTAGAAATACGTTCCTTTCTGCCAGTAAAAGCCATTCCTTTGCAACACCATTCGAATAATTTGCCTTTACGTCTTGTTCATCTGTCACCTCGTAGGCCTCAGATTTTTCTATGTTTTCTTCACTGGTCTGTATATAAGGAAAAGTGTTGGTGGGAGAAAAAAAGAGGCACACATTCTGGCATGAATCCCTGCCTGGAATGAATATAAAACCTTGTTTTATTTAAGCGATCTGCCTGTGTATGTGCGTATGTGTGTGTGAGAGAGAGAGAGAAGAAGGGAAACAAATAAAGATAGTTCTGAAAAAAAAAAGTGAGTGTGAAAGAAATTCCCCAGAGAGACAAATAAAGGACTTTTTTTTTATCACTAATAACACATTTCTGGCTTGTGCTTTGTGTGTTGTTAACCCACCTTGATACCAATGAGTTTGGTTGTTGTTTTCAGAGCTTTGGTTCTTTCTTTTCTTTTTTCTTTTTTCCTTTTTTTAATCATATATATATGATATATGTGACAATAAATATATATCATACATATATCATATATATATGTGATCATATATTTATCATATATACATATTTTCTAGTTTTGGAGTTGTTGCAGTGAGAGGAAAATAATCATCTTTTAAAAAACCCAAACATTAAAACATTATATAAACACAACGGGAAGATCTTCATTCTTGCTCTTCATGTGGAAACTCCAAATGATGAGAGATGGTTTCATTCCTTCCCCTTGTTCTACTACTAAATCTCCCCCAATGAACTGGGGTGGCTTTACACTGGCTGGTGCATGGACATCTGGGCTGGATTCATAGGAGGGATGCATTCATCAGTTGTCATCTTGGTGGTGGCTGTTTGCTCAACCTGGGTGGGTCTGAAAGAGCAAAGCAGAAAGGAATTTCATGAAAAATGGGAGAATTTCATTAAAAAAAATAGGAGAATTTCATGGAAAAAAAAAAAAAAAAAAGAGAGAGAGAGAGAGAGAGAATAAAATTGCAAAGGAAATAAAAACAAGAGGTCAAATGCATTCTGACATTCAGTATGTTCCCTACTCACGTCTTCATGTCTACCAACTATCCATGCTATGCATAATGGCCTAACATGCTAATTTCAGACAGGACTGTACATAAATATATACTTATTTATATACCTTATACTTAGATCATGCTTCTGAGCAAGAAAGGATGAAAGCACGAGGCTCAGTATTTTCCTCTATGTGATTTAAATGCTTGTGACCTATGCATAACATCCAAGGTGTTAAATCCAGCTCAGCCTCCTCTGACATCTGATCATCTTCCTGTATATGGTGCTCCCATACAATCTATAAGGTCTCAGGGTAGAATCTTCATGCACTCATTCCCAGAGCAGCTCCTACCCCCCCGCCCCCCTCCCATTATGCCAGGAATGAACATATCATAGAATCATTGAATCATTACGTTTGGAAATCACCTCCAAGATCATCTAGTCCAACCATCAACCCATCACCTCTGTCCACTAAACCACATCCCTCACTGTCACACTACCCTTTTCTTGAACACCTTTATGGACGATGACTCCACACCTCCCTGGGCAGCCTGTACAATTCATCACCACTCTCTCTGAGAAGAAATTTTCCCTAATATCCAACCTGAACCTCCCATTGCACAACTTGAGGCCATCACTTCTCATCCTACCGCTGTTAGGTGGGAGCAGAGGCCAACCCTCTCCTTGCCACAACCTCCTTTCATGAGTTATTGGGAGCCATAAAGTGTCTCCTGAGTTTCCTCTTCAGACTGAACCATCCCAGTTCCCTCAGTCTTGTGTTCCAGACCCTTTATAGCTTTGTTGACCTGAAGCAATGAGCCTTGTGTACTGGAGAACAAATCTTACCTGGAGAGATCTGGTAGTCTCTGTTCTACCACATTCTCTTTAGGACTGCTGGCAGCAGGGTGAGCAGTTTGTCAGCCTGGGGACATTGGTCTGGTTGGGACAAGGAAGAAATTGGTGTTGTGGCCCTTACTCATTGACTCAAAAGCCTGCAAAACTTGAGCCTAGCTGAGTACTGCAGTCAGGATGCTCCAGGAGCCTCGTATTCATGGCTCAGCACAGGAGGGCTCAGGTAAATATGCAGGAGCTCTCTATGCTTTTCTGACCCATGCCACTTCCCTTCAAGCCATTTTGAGCATTACCCTATACTACTTCAAATCCTCCAGCCCCATTTATCCCAGGCCCATGCAGGATTTCCCTGTGCAGGAGCTGCCAAACCAGGATGGTGTCCCTGTGATGATGACAAGCATCTGGGAGAGAACTAAGGGAAGAGTCTGCCAAATTCCATCTCTTGTGATTTGGATGAGAATTTGGCCTTCTCCCTACCATAAACCAGTGCTTTCTTTGGGAAGTGAAAGTAACAGCAGACGTTTAGACAAGACCCTGTTCTCCCTTCCCCCAGAGGTGCTTGAGCACTCAACACTTCACCATCTGATTGAGGTTGAAAACAGAGAAGTGCTGAGCCCACAGAATCACAGAATCACAGAATCACAGAATTGTAGGGGTTGGAAGGGACCTCTAGAGATCATCGAGTCCAACCCCCCTGCCAAAGCAGGCTCCCTACACCACGTCGCACAGGTAGGCGTCCAGGCGGGTCTTGAATATCTCCAGAGAAGGAGACTCCACCACCTCCCTGGGCAGCCTGTTCCAGTGCTCCGTCACCCTCACTGTAAAGAAGTTCTTGCGCACATTCGTGCGGAACTTCCTATGCTGGAGTTTCAGCCCGTTGCCCCTAGTCCTGTCCCCACGCACTACTGAAAAGAGACCAGCCTCGCCACTATAGCTCCCACACCTCAGGTATTTATAAACCTGGATCAAGTCCCCTCTCAGCCTTCTTTTCTCAAGGCTAAACAGACCCAGTTCCCTAAGTCTCTCCTCGTAGGGGAGATGGTCCAGGCCCTTCACCATCTTTGTGGCCCTCCGCTGGACTCTTTCCAAGAGATCCCTGTCTTTTTTGTACTGGGGAGCCCAGAACTGGACACAGTATTCCAGATGAGGCCTCACCAGGGCAGAGAAGAGGGGGAGGATCACCTCCCTCGACCTGCTGGCCATGCTCTTTTTAATGCACCCCAGTATGCCATTGGCCTTTTTGGCTACAAGGGCACACTGCTGGCTCATGGCCAACCTGTCGTCCACCAGGACGCCCAGGTCCCTCTCAGCAGAGCTCCTCTCAAGAAGAGCCCGGAGATGTCCCGCACTCATATAGATTACTGAAGACAACAGCTGCATGATGATACTGATTTGGGGCCAAATGCTGTGTTGCTTAGAGGGCCCCTGTTCAGAGAAGCTATGATCCCTAGCTGCATCCAAGAAGGCGACCCAAGAAGTCCCACCATGTTTCCCAACCAATGATCTGTGCCAAGGAGGAGCCATGGTGACCAGTCCCTTAATGAGACATTGAACCAAAAGCATCAACATTTTTCACTTTGAAGTTCTTCTTGCTCACATGGTTGCAGGACAGTTCTGCTCCGGGGACATCTCTGTCAACAAAGGCTTTTGTTTCCTACTGATGGATGCATTTCTATAGGCACTGTCTTTCACCCTTCTATCAAATAATACTATGTCATAAAGCTAAGTTCGGTTTAAGATTTTCTTCCATGTTGCCTGACCCACCATTGAAGAATGGACTTTGGTTAATTGGGTTGCTCCTTAGCAGTTCATCTGCAAGGGGATTTCTTACAAATCTCTAGATTTTTTTTGTCCCCCTCTGGCTTGAGGGCCTGAGTGATTGCTTATGGCTCTTTGCCCACCAAGCTTTTTTGCAAATGGCTTTCTGGAGAGGCAAAATTCAGAGAGAAAATGACTTTTTCTCCATTGCTCAGCAAGAAAAGCCAGATGTGATCAGCAAAGGAACCTCAGCACATTTTGTCAGGCTGACTGGGGCTCTGCAGCCCCAGTAGAAACAGAACAGCTACTGTCTTGCTATGCCTTCATTTTCTCCCTCCAGCCAGAGGCAGACAATACGCAGGGCTCCTCGAGCTGACAAACAGCCAAACTGCTGCTTCTTCAGCTCTTGAAAATATCTCTTTCTAAATCAAAGCCACAGGTTAGTCCTAGAAACAGTGAAATGATTCCAAAATCCCCATATACTCAGGCCTGCGGGTTTGATGTGTCTTGCTAGGAGGTATGGCCCAGCCACTTTATTATTGACCCAGATCTAGATCTGCCTTGGGCAACCTGATCTAGTTGTGTGTGTTCCATTATATGGGATTTGGACTACGTGGCCTTGAAAGGTCCCTTCCAACTCCCAGGATTTGATGATTCTCTGAAGCCACGTGTTTTATACAAGAAAAAAAAGAGTGCTGCATTAATACAAGCAGGAGCTGGACTCAATAAACCTTACACTTCAAACCTTTTGGTCTTTCTATGACTCCAACTCCTTCTGCATTGCCATGATGACACTTCAAAGTGACATCATTCTCACAAAGACTTGCGTTAGTCCAGAGAGTGTTTCTTCTCTTTGCAGTAATGAGCTTTCTCTTACAGCTCACTGCCTGAACTGTGTTTCCTTTTTGGCCCTTAAATCTAAGCCAAAAATGCAGCCGGTCCATTTCACACGGAATTCCTCACTATCATCCCACGGGAGAGGCAAGCACAATCATCTTTTACTGGGTAAGAAACTGAGGCAGAAGAAGTATTGAAAACTTTAAACAAATCCTTGGACACGCTGTTGGGCAGTTGGTTCCTACACTGTTTCATTACAGAGGTGCCAAAACAAATGAAACCTGCTTGTTGCTCCGTTCCTTTGAAGTTCGAGCCATGTCATTTTCGTGGCCCTACTTCTCCAGCTGTTGGCTTTGAATGTTTTTGCTTCGTTGACACATCCATAGCTGGTCAGGGAATTGCTGAAGCTAGAAGGAGCTGCTGCCTTCTAGCACAGTGGTTTGGAGATCAGAGCATGCTGCATCTATCCTCCAGCATACTCACATCTCCCTCCCAGCTGTCCGTCCTTGCAAGCCAACAGGAACCGCTTATAAAACTCAGCTTTGCTTCTGGCCTCATCCACCTGGCTGACACCCATCAGACTGGAGCACCAACTCCCACCTATGCTGGAAAGACAACTTTTCCAACCATCTCCAATGAAGACTCCGGTGAAAGCAAAACTGAATACGAAGCAGATGCTGACCATAACCTCATTCCCCCAGACAACATTATCTCAGCTCACAGCCAGTAGCTTTTATTTGTTGGGGATGCTCCGACCCTCTTCTCTTTTCCTTCATTTTCCCTGTGGATCCATAATCATGTCTTGTCCCAGTTTTCTCTTAGATGGAAGCCAGTTATCTGACTTCAGAGGCAAAGTGTATTTCCACCCTCACCTTTCCCCATTCCTGCTTCTCATCTGCAGTGATCCTTGGGCAGTCTGGCTACTGTGCAGTCTTATTTCAGTGAGGCAACAATAGCACTCCTTAACACAATCCCTGTATAAAATAGACAACATTCTGAAGGACAGAAATCTAGAAACTCGTGTAGAAAGTACAGTGGGAAAAAAAAAAACAATAGGGTGATATGTCAGTAACTTCATTTCTTTGTGATGAACTTGGCAAGTTTATTAGAGTCACTTACCTGTGCACTTCAGCTTTGTTTTTCTTCCACTCTTCGTGTCTCCCAGGTACAGATAACACCTCATAAACATCTCACACTGCCACGGGTTTTATTTTGATACAGCAAACCCCCTGGAACAGACATGTGACCTCACACCTCTGTTTCTGCAGGGATATTCAAGCACTCACGTTTCTGTGCAGATCGAAGCAGGCGTCAGTCTGACACTTAAGGAAGTTCACTAGTGGCCGTGGTAGCAACAGTAATGGGAGGACAGTTGGATTAGATGACCTTGTAGCTCCTTTCTAACTTCATGATTCTATGATTCTGTGATTCGCTAGATACTCCATCTCAGAGGTAACCCATCTCATCATCATGTTATCTTGCACAGGTGAGTTCCAAGGTTCCATTCTCCTGGCAGTAGCTTCTGGGATGTTTGGAGTTTCCATCTGAAGTTTGGTAGATTTCAATCCATCCCCTGGGTCTACAGCATTTCCAGTTCTCTCAGGTCTTGTTCTTTGCCTATGTGGTTCCAAAGCATCAAGGTGCCATTCTCTGATCCCAAGCTGAGATGGCCCTTCTAATACCAAGAGGGAGGGAAGTCTCTTTGCTCTCCCCTATGAGTGATTTGGTGAAAGACAAAATGATTTTCCATGGTATGAAACTGTCTTTGAGACTTATCTGGGAGCCCTGGAGTTCTTTTTAATGACCATGTACACTTCAATGGAGCATCCTATGCATGAGACTCTGAGTGTGTGGCACGGTGAAGAAGGGGAGGTTTACTAGGTAAAATGAAGCTGGATATTGTAATATGACATTGGATATTAGGAAAAAAAATCTGCTCCAGAAGTGTGGTGATGTATTGGAGCAGGCTGTCCATGGAAGTGATGGAGTCACCATCCCTGGAGGTGGTCGAGAGCCATGGAGTTGTGGCACGGAGGGATGTGGTCAGTGGGCATGTTGGGATGGGTTTGGGTTGGGTTTGGTGTTCTTAATGACCTTAATGACCTTAATGATTCTATGATTCTATGATTCTATGATTCTATGATTCTATGATTCTATGATTCTATGATTCTATGATTCTATGATTCTATGACCAATTCTGCCCTTCAGTGCAAGTGGCATTCTGGACTAGTTCGAGATGCAGAGGTGATAGGTTTGTATTACCTGCAGAACAGAGGATGTCGCAGTGCCCACATACATTGCTTTTTACTGACTTCTGTAGGGCACTGTTAGACACGGGGGTTAAAGGCTAGGGTTGAAAATCTTTATCTCATCAGGCAGTTGTCAGTCATTACCAATACTGAGGGAGTAGCTGCTGGAAGGAGGAGTTTTCAGCCTGATGTTCTTGCAGGGAAACTGAGTCCTGGGGCAGAAAGGTGAACCATCTTCTGCCTGTATTAACATGACCTATCTATTGAACACCAACAATATGCCACTTGACTGGATTTTCCTTCATTGTATCTGTAAACTCAGTGTCTGCTGCAATGGGGTCACGTCTTGCAGGTAACAGCCACAGGCGTTGATTGAGGAAGGACAGCAGTGCTGGGAGGTTACTTGCTGCTGTCCCCTCCAGGCCAGCTCTCATGCTCAGAGCTTCACTTAAGCTACCAGACCTCTTCACCTTCCAAAATTACTGATGACTTGCTATTTTTCTTTTTTTCTTTTTGCAATTGATTTGCTGATATTTCCTCTTGAGCTCCAGACAACAGGAACAAACGACAGGAGGAACCACATTCGGCCCAGATATGCGTATGGCTCTGAGTCTGTTTCCACCAGTTTGTCTCTCAGGAATTGAAACGTGCAGAGGAGACCACCTGGTAAAAGCTGAAATGCTCCCCAGAGGACTTCTTCTGCCTGACCAAGTTTCTTTCTTTCTTTATATATATATATTTTGCCTTGTTTTTGTCATTACATGTGCAGCCTCACCGCACACTTGCTCTCCCATAGCCGATCCTTTCCTCCAGAGCCACATTACCCCTCTGTTAGAGAATCCATCCCAGTGCTTTGTTTATATTCCTCCTTTCTCATGCTTTAAAGCAGGAGAGGTGCTGGGGGGAGGTTTCCCATCAAAATACTCTCTGTCAAATGCACTTCGCATGTAACTTCGCTGACACAAATCAGGGTTGGAGGAATGTCATTGAAGTCAATCCTTTTGTTTGGCAGGGGAAATCCAATAAATTCTCTAGCAGCTGTTTGTTTGAAATACCAGCCACTCTCTCTGCCCCATTCAAGGCCAATAGCAATTTCTTCATTTTACACCTTCTGTTTCTTCCACATCATCGAATCGTAGAACAGCTTGGGTTGGAAGGGACCTCATTTACGGGAGGAAAACAATAGTGAACAAAGAAACAAACAAAAATCCTTTGGAATGTATTTAATGGACCCTATTTATTTATTTATTTATTTATTTATTTTCTGGTTAGAAACGGACACAACTCAGAAATGAATCATAGAATCATAGAATAGCCTGGGTTGCAAAGGCTCACAATGCTCATCCAGTTCCAACCCCCTGCTGTGTGCAGGGTCGCTGCCCAGAGACACATCCAGCCTGGCCTTGAATGCCTGCAGGGATGGGGCATCCACAGCCTCCTTGGGCAACCTGTTCCTGTGTGTAAATGGTTTAGTAGGATGTGGTTTCATGGGCTTGGTGGTGACAGCCGGACTCATGATCTTAGTGGTCTTTTCCAACCTTAATGATTCTATGAGTCTACAAAAAAATGATCAACTAAATTGGTTTTGACCCATTTAAGTAGCTTAGTTGCAACAACGGCACATCAGGATTGGTAAAAACAGGTTCCTTGGTCTTTGCCAAGGGCCTGTCCCACCTATTTCGTGTCATTTGTCTTTTAAACACTACATGAACAGCCCATACAAGTACCAGGAAAGCTTCAGTATGGCAAAGAATTAATGCAAACAGCAAGCCAGGACTACTGGTTTCCAATCAGCAGCCAAAGCTGTGCCTTGAGTACAGAAACAAGACACATGAGAACCAGCCCTAACTGCACTCACAAGCTATTTGCAGGCACAAAACAACCCCTTCTGCAGAAGGCTTCATCCTTTAATTACATGACAACACAGGAGGCATATGTCTATTATTTGATGTTAAGATCCCATTCCCATTCATGCCAAATGCATCTGTTCCAAGTTGTTTAACTACTTCTGTGCTACAGTCAGGTTTTGTTTTTTTTGCCAGCTCCTCTTTGTGCCTGGAGTGTTTTTTCATCAGCAATTAGAGGCTTTAATTTAGCAGAGTTTTGAAACTTTTCAAAGGGCCAACCTCATGTCAAGATTCTCTCTTTAAAATAGATACTTATCAGACTATTGACTCCAGCACAGAAAAAAATAATAAATGTTTCAGTATTCCCCGTGTCCTTCTGCAGTGTTTGCTTTCCATTTATCAACAAGGGAAACACCGTCCGTGTTTGAATGCTTGGTTTCCAGTTGCCTTCACTTCCATTTACATTCAGATTCCAAGCTGTTTTCTGTGGTTTCCTGTAGGCTGGTTTACTATGAGCACAACCATAAGCTCTGAAAGTTCCGAACAGGGAAGAAAGAACAACTGAAATGCATAAAACATTCAATAAGAATATTACGTATGGCTGGTTTTCCTAAAGCTGGGTTTACTTTAGGTAGTTCAGAAACACCTCAGCCATTCAACAAGAATGTCATATGCTGAAGAGCAGCAGTTCTGCACTCCTCCTGCCATGGATTCTCTCCCCATTCTCCTCCCCACCAGTTCCCAGGAGCCAGCGCAGCCATTTCTGTAGTTGCATGGAATGAAATTCCTGCAAAATAGTTCACGAAGAGAAATTCTCATTTAAATTCTGCTCGGTTGCCTGGCCTGGTGCAATGCTCGTTATTGCTTGTTCTGGGGCAGCAGAAAGAAGGTGGTGAGGTGATGCAGTGAATCTGAGGTCCCGTTTTTCCATGGTGCTGACAGCTCATGATGGTTCAATACATTCACTGAGGCCGTAGGATCCTCCAGCATAGGAAGGACTCTACGATCCTTGTTCTGCAGAACAACTCAGAGATGCAGACAGGCAAAGGACCAGGTGATGACAACTCCATGCAGACCTTGTGATGGTTACTTCATGGGCAGAAACCGATGCGAGACACCTCTAAAATCATAGAATCATTAATGTTGGAAAAGACCTGTAAGATCCCCAACTCCAACCCCAACCCATCCCACCATGCCCACTGACATATCCCTCAGTGCCACATCTCCAAGGCTCTGGAATACCTCCAAGGACGGTGACTCCACCACCTTTCTGGGCACTCTGTGCCTCTGTATTACCACTCTTTCCAACCTGAACCTCCCATGGCAGAACACGAAGCCATTCCCTCTTATCACTGTTACTGGGATCAGAGTCTGACCCTCAACTCTCCACAATCTCCTTTCTGGAGGCTGAACCAAAGTCATCTAGTCCAACCATCCACCTACCACCCACATTGCCCATTAAAGCACGTCCCTCAGTGTCACATCTCCACGTTTCTTGAACACCTAGAAACGAGTGTGATTTACCCCTAGATGTAGTGCAGTTATCCTAAGAAAGAGCAGCACCTGCCCTGGCCCCAGGAGGTGTCTTCTTCCTCCAAGCCATCTCTGCTTATGGGTTTGCTACTTGAATGAAAAGGGCTCATCTGGCACAAAGATGCCATAAACAAATAAATGCAAGAATAGACACATACAGCCAAGCCACGTAAACAAAAAATGCCATACTACATCTGTGCAGACAGAAAGCTCATAGTGACCCTGTGATGATTCATAGCTGTCACATCCCTCCCTTGCCCCACTGCCCCCACAATTTGCTAGAGCCCCAGTGGTCATTATTCACTGCAAATTACACAGCTGGATAAACTCAGTGATCAGACAGGCCTTTCCTATTTCTAATGGGAATCCTGCCTGAACTCCGGCCTTCCTGGGGAGCCCTGGGAGAAATTAGCTGATTAAAAAATGTCCAGGGGGAGCTGCAAATGGGAAGAGTTTTATAATTCTGAAAAGCACTTGGCAATGCAGCGTGTTAGTGAGTTATCGCAAGACACTGCAGTGAACAGAATATTTCCTTAAGGCATCTCCTTCCTCCAGGTCATTGTCTGTCCTGGCTTTTATATACCCCGAGCTCTTCAGGCAGTGTCCCAGGGAAGGTCAGGCTGGGTTAACACAACGTACTTTTGCCTCTGTGTTTGTTTTACTTTGTTTTAATGCGTGCTGCCCCCTCTCTGCTCGGTCTTTTTCCCTTTCAGTGCAAGGAATGCTCTTAACTCCTAATATATTAAGGCTAAGATCTGGCATGTTTCGCCAGCAAACGCGCTCACTGTCACTCTGGGGGAATTCATCATGGTGAAATCCATCTTACTTGGCTTTCCAGCCCTGTGTCTGCAGACATCTCCATCTGAGCTGCAAGCCCTGCGCTCCCCAGACATTAGAGTCAAGAGAGGAAAACAGGCACTTCTGAGGAGCCATTCATCTCAGCCTCATGTAGACATTTCTATTAGCTCAGAATCATGCTCTGTTTCTCTTCACTGACTATAAAGGCAGCCTGGGGTGACTGGCTCCCATGGAGGCCTCCGTCGTGTAGATGCCTATGTGAGGTAAGATTATTTTTGCTCTGTAGAAGTCAGCCACCCATCTTTAAGCCAGAGCTTTGATTTTGGAGATTGAACTGCTTTTTTTGTTGGTGGTTTTTCGTTTGCTGGTTGGTTGGTTGGTTGTTGGTTGGTTTAATTTATCTACTACAGAAGGTCTCTGGTAAAGGTGAAACAACTTTTTTGATAGACTTGGACTGCATCACACCCCATTGGCTTCTGCTTTGGTGATTCATGGCAAGTTCAGAATTGCTGATGGGTCAAGGACAAGTCGTGTTGCAGGTGACTCCTGCAGGATGCTCAAGCAATTCAGACCATGCACAGAAGATGGGCACACTCTCCTTCACAAATGCTTGTATTGAGGATTTGTTGTCTTCTGCTGAGCACGACCTATCACCAGCTTGGCGATGACAAGGTGCAAATGTTGGCATCCTGAGCCACAAATCTCATGGTCTTTGAACATATCTCTAGTGGCCAGCACAAACCAAATGGAAGAACGACAAGAAGACACAGGCAGCATGAAATCCACAGACACAAAGCACTAAACCAAAACACCGCCACGCTGCTAACACAGATGTCAAAACAAAGCATGAGCTCTGGGATTCATCTTTTGCCAGTTCAGTGCAAACAGTTTGGCTCACAGAAATTAAGCGAGGAAGTCTAGCTTTAAACACGGCCAGAGAATGAGTAGGAATGTGGATGACATCCAGCTCTTTTGAACTTGGTTGATACTCAGACAAAGAGGGACTGATGGTCACTCATTGAGCTGCAGAGGACAGTGGCACTTCTCTGTTCATTGCAGGGGAACTGGACCAGGTGACCTTTAAAGGTCCCTTCCAACTCAAGAGCCCTTGCAAGGAGACAGAGTTAAACACAGACTCCTAATTACCAAAGCATATGGGTCACACAGCAAAATCCAAGCTGATAGATCCAGTGGGATTTATCATTTAGGGCTTGGCTCCATCTTAGCTGGGCTCTTCACTGGGCTACTTTCTGGCTCACAGTTGAGTTGACACCTACCCAGATGTGACACTGATCCAGACCTGCTGCACATAGAGGCAAAATAGGTGCTCCAGGTCTGTGTCTTTACCTGATAACTGAAGTCAAGTATTGCTCACCCAAAGTTAACCACAGAATCTTTCCTGGAGTGACGCTGAGTATCCTGTGCAGACGATAGTCTGCAGGGTGGTGACTGAGGACAGTGTCAGCCAAAGATACTATCCAGAAGCAGTTTGCGTTCAAGTGATCCTGCCAAAATCACTGTATGGCAGCTCAGATAACAGACAACCTCTCTTTCCAATAGAAGAAAGCCCTTTTTCTTTGCCAGTGAAACTGTGAGACAGACATTTCATCAGCTCAGATCTGCTGGCTGCAGTTCAGTCAATCTGCTCTGGTTCTCCAGGGTAAAATAACAGCCCTTGGTAGAGAGTGTTGGCGATTGCTTCTGTATTCCAATTACTTTTGGCTATTCAGTCTTCCTGCCCTTTCTTTTTCTCATGCCATCCTTTTGGGTCTTCCCACTTATCAGAGACCAGAAGTGTCCTCTGATACAATCATCACAACCTCTTGCAAAGAGAAAGCAGGCAGAAAAGCTGTGTTGAACATAGTCGTACAATTGCACAGGTGCCTCCAACCTCAGCCATTAGCTGATTCTGTGGATCTGTATTTTGTTGCCTTAGTCACTCCCTCTTAAGCTCTCTTAAGGCTCTTTCCATAGAAAGCTTTGTCTGTCAAGGAATGAAAGACAAGCCTGGGGATATCTAGTTGGAGAGAACAGCAACGCGGGCCTTGCTGCGTCTTTCTTCTTGGGAATAATTTTTCAGTCCTGTTTCTGAAAGCCTGGTGTCTTTTTCTCTACTTGCTGGTGGTTGACAGAGCTCTGGAGAACCTCAGTAGGATTTCATTCTGTTGGTTAGTCAATGATTTGTTTCAACTTCAGAGTGATCGTGTTGGCTCTTGAAATGATGCTGGCATGGTTCTGCAGTTAAAGAGCTGACCTGGCTTATGCATCAAGCTTATTGGGAGAGCCTTGACTCCTTCCTTCACCACTGCCTTATAAAAATATAGCAAAAGCTTCATTTTCTTTCCTCTAGGTTTTCAGATGCCATTGGAATTGCAGTCTTGCTTAGGAGTAGTAAGAAAAGCAGATTTCCCTTGCCACTGTGGCACTGTGGGACGGGGTTTAGTGAGCATGGTGGGGATGGGTTGACAGTTGGATTGGATGATCTTAGTGGTCTTTTCCAACCTGAATGATTCTTTGATTCTGTGATTTTCTTTTCACACTAGTTATAATGGCAGCAAACTGAACTGAAGTCCAGAATAATTAGCTGAACTGTCCTTGATGCTACAGAAGAAATCAATTCTGCAACAAGGAGCTGGCTTTCCTGGTGCTGGAAGTGCTCAGGTTCCACTGGAACATCCACCAGAGAGAAATTGTTGCACATGAAGATTTCCGAGCAATCCTTTCTCACTGCTCTGCCAGAGTGGCTCATCCACTGAAGCCAATTGTGAGCCCAGCCATCAATAAGACCCTCCTCCCTCCTCCCCCCTTTATTTTTAACCACGGATTATGCACAAACTAAGTGCCACATCCACAACCTCACAACCAGAGAAATAAAAGGGATGATGAGTAGAGATTTCACCCGCTCTCAGTTCTTTGTTCTGGGCTCATCTCCATGTCTTGTATCCAACAGATGTTTTCAGGTATGGTACTGCAAGACGTGATTCTGAGTTTATATCCTCGGCAGACAAGCCAGTTATTGTTCTTGTAGCAGCAGATGTCTGAATCAGCTCAAGAAAATGAGTTCCTGGGTGACCGCGTCTTTCGTTTCTGCTCACCTGTCTTCTGCTTTTCCTCCCCTCTGCACGTCAGCTTGGAATTATCTTAAGATGAGGACTGAGTTCAGCAGGAGTCTGTACAAAGCTCAGCCTATTTATAGGCACATCTCTGCTTGGGACTATTCTGTGCTACTGTGACACACACAGCAAACTCTTTGTTAATAAGTAGATAAGAAGCTCCTTAGGTCACTTGTACTGCATCCCACTCTGGGAATTATCCCACAGGTGAGCTCCCTTTCCAATCACATGTGTTCCCACCAGCAACTCCCTCAGTCACTCACACATGAAAATAATATTAGGAAAGCATTTACTGTAAGCTTTAGCTTAATTTAGTAGAATTTAGCAGCTGGAAATTACGAGGAGGAGCCAGCACCTTGCAAAGAGCCAGCACTCCGCAGACCACCAGCAAGTGCTCCACAGACCTCAGTTTGGAAAGTGATGAGACAGATGGAAGCCATTATTTTGTTTTGAACAAAATACCATCTGGGGCCAACATTTGCTGTCTGTTACTTCTGAGTGGATCCAGAGAAACTCCATCGTGTTCCTTAATAATCAGTTCTGGGACCAATCTTATTAAATATTTTCCTTAATGAACTTGGCAGAAAAAAAACGCAGGCGCCTGGTCATGAGATCTGCTGATGACACAAACTTGAGTGACTGCATTGCCATTGTGGAGAAGGATATGAATGTGATATGGGAAGAGCTGTGGATGACCTTTAAGGGAAGCCGAGTGAGAGAAATGGGTGCGTTTTGACACTAACAAGGACTAAGAGACCATACTTAGAGATTAAGGTAGAAAAAAAAAAGGACTTGAAATAGTCTATTTCATAGAATCATGGAATAGAGTAGGTTGGAAGGGACCTTAAAGATCATCAAGCTCTAACTGCCTGCTATATGTTCATTGCTACCCACCAGATCAGGCTGCCCAGGGCCCCATCCAGTCTGGCCTTGAGCACTTCTAGGGATGGGACATCCACAGCTCCTCTGTTTGAACACAGTGTCCTTGAAAAGAACAACTGCAGTTGTCCCGTATCTCTGGTAAGATGTTTCCAGTTGAGTTAGGGAAGTTTTAATACCATTGTACAGAGCGTAGCTGAGACATCACCTGTATAATGTTCTGGTCACCTGGATTGAGGAAAGATGAACTGAAAGTTGAAGATGAACCTCCTTTCCTCTCAAAAGGCAGCTAAAGTGCCTGTTTGGTTCAGCAGAGAAAAACAAGCAGATTCATAGGCTGTATCTGTACTAGTTTACTGAAATTACCCAGGTGGTTCTCCAACAGTGAGTTCCACCAGGGGGGAATTGGGCAGCCTGGTCCTGTGGTTGGCAACCCTGCATATAGAAGGGGAGTTGAAATTAGTTGACCATTATGGTCCTTCTCAACCCAGACCAGTCTATGATGCTATGAATTAACCATGTCCAGGGAGGGAGGTTGTCTCTATTCTGCCAACAGAGCAATCTCTGATCCCTACTGACTACAGGAACATCCCACTTGGCACCAGCTGAAAAGTTGCTGTTGTTCCTAGAGGAAATGCTATACTGGAGGGCATTAACTCCACTCTGGAGATAGTTCATACAATCAAGAAGCAAATTCAGGAGCAAACTTTGAAGGCATTTAGGGACCACAGTTGCCAGCATTGCCTTCTAGAAGTAGGCTGTGCATCAACATATATGTGACGTGGTGTCTGACTCACTGGTGAGCTCAAGCCCAAAACAAACATGACAGACAGATATAGAAGAGTCCCATCCATCGCAGGGCTTTGTGCATCTTTGCCTACTTTTATGCTCACTGTTATGCTGATCTGAATGTAGAGAACCACGTTCTCAAAGAACTCTGGGTTTACACTGAACTCAGAATTACTATCTGAAAACTGGTTCTTTAGCTAGCAAGTATGATGCCAGTTTTCATTTGAGGACTTTTGCCTGTACCTTTTTCATTGGTCTTTTCTTTTACACACGTGTTGGAAGAGCAGATCATTTATGAAGGGTGTGAAATGCAGCAGCTTTACACGGTTCAGAAACAATGCTTTGGTTTTACTGCAAACTTTCTTATAGACAGTTTGGAGCAACTATTAGAGTTACAAGCAGAATAAATCAACCAGTCAAATGTCTCTGGTTGTCCAAGTCTCAGATTTCACAGCAAAAAAAAAAAGGTAGTGCATGGTGCCATGTGAGAGTGGCACCCTTACCTATGGAAAGTGATGTAATCTGTGGGGCTACAATAGCAATAATCTTCTTCATCATAGTGTTTCTGTGAGCAATGAAGCACTATTATTGTTCGCAACACACTGACTTTTACCAGAGGGTATGAATTTCTTCATTAATACTGGGGATAGTCCATTGATTTTAGTGAAAAGGCTCTTTATATTTATACAGAACGTGAACAGTAATTAGCTCCAAAACATATTTTCCTGCTTAGAAATTCCATTCAAGTACATAAATATCCTTTGAGAATTACAACACTTGCACATTGCATCTCTGCACATCACGGATGATGCATTCCTCCAATGCATGGCTCTACTCCTGCTACAGATGAGGGCAGTCCGAGCAGCTAGCCAGATGGATGGCCAGAGGAGAAATGTCATTTGGTGCATCCACGGAGCTCAGCCAGCTCCAATCCAGATCAGGCAGCTCAGCTGTGATGAAAAGCATCTCTTCCCTTTGCAACTTCTGGCATGGACCAGAGAGCCACTAGAATCAGAATGTCAGCTGAGAAATACAAGCTGCCAATTGAATCTTCACTTCCTACTGCTGGCTGTGCAGGGTGTGGGGTTAATTCACAACACAGAGAGATGAGACAGATGAGATGATCTTCTACATCATGGCTGACTGCTCTACAACAATGATTGAGGGCCCCAGGAAGAACCAGGGAGCCACTGTAGTAGGTACTGCCCTGCACGTAAATTTCACATGGCAGCAGACATAACACACCTGTACACAGTTATATGCGTACCCTAAGATCATCCTCATTGCTCTTCTCAGAGCTATTCAGCCTCAGTTGCACTCATTTTGACTTCAGTCGAGCTCTGATGATGTACACATTAAAAGTCCTTATGGAACTACAGGAAGAAGGAACATTAACTACCACACTGCTCTCCAAGCTGCACAGCACTATTGTCCTTCTTTTATAGCAGTGATTCTTCCTCATTTCAGCCTTGCAGCATCAGGCAAGCCCGAAGCTTGATCCAATATACTGTCTTTATTTTTCAAGTGTTCCTAGTTTATAGTTGGGGGAGGGAAGAGAAAAGAAGCAATGATGATTATCATATGGACCATGTGCCTCAGCACAGGAAACAGCTGGAGTGGTGTGTTCAGTGGTACAGCTTCTCAATGCAACATGTGCTTTCTCTGTCTTTCTGTACAAGTTTCTTTCTTCTGTTCACTTCTCCCTGCTTTGATGATGTTGTTTTCTTGCTTTCTTGCCAATACTGATCAGAATGTAGGGTTTCCAGCTCTACTGCTCCTGGGCAGTCCTGCCATATGAGCTGCTCAGCGTTATCAGTGTCTGGGTAATGAAGAAATTTTGCTTTGAGGTTATGCAGCCATATGGGCTGTCTGAAGACAAGAAGCTTTATTTCCAGCTCCAGAGCTGATTCGCAGCATGACTTCTGTGTGGCCAAGGGTGCCACAGATAAATTAAGCTCTTTTCTGCATGTCAAGTTCTCTAGCCCCTCCAGGATTCAGAAACTGAGTAAATGGGACTCTAGAAAGGTCTCCTGAAGGATGATGACACAAGGCTTAGATTTGCAGATGCACAGAAGAAGGGTTGAAAATCCCACGATGTGAATCTGGAGTTCCCAGGGCTTGGCTTGGGCCAATCTTAGAAACACAGAACCATGGAAGCATTACAGTTGGAAATGACCACTAAGATTATCTAGTCCAACCATCAACCCATAAGTCTTCCTACAGTCTTGGATTTCCTGCAATGAAGTACTGCAGCTTCTGCACTTTGGTTCTGTAGACAGTCAACCATCATGAGTCTTCCCAAGCTGCAGCCTCCATCTTTTCATCTTTGGGAAGGCCACAAGTGCCACTGGGTGAAAGCAATACTGATTCTGAAGCAATCTGCATTGCTGGATTGCTCACATCTCTGGGATGTGAAAGCTGCAAGAGCTCCTGGTAGCTCAGAGCCTTTCCAAAACACCTGTGAGTGGGAATGACACAACGATGTTTGGGTATTTGGGTGAGGTGTCTTCAGGGATACTTTGCACGACAAAGAGGAAGGCTCAACGTGTACAGAGCTCCCACTAATAGAAAATATTTCACATGGTGTGCCAACACAACCTTTCATAGAATCATAGAATCATAGAATCATAGAATCATAGAATCATAGAATCATAGAATCATAGAATCATAGAATCATAGAATCATAGAATCATAGAATCATAGAATCATAGAATCATAGAATCATAGAATCATAGAATCATAGAATCATAGAATCATAGAATCATAGAATCATAGAATCATAGAATCATAGAATCATAGCTTTGTGTGTCTCATTTCCTGGGTCACCATTCTTTTAATTTCACGTTCACCACAAGAAAACCTAAGTGAGAATTTGTGGTTATCGTTCACCAGAGTTGGGTCAAAAAAGCAAATCTCTATACCTCCAATTCCACCTTGAGAAATCTGTCTTCATATTTGGCTGCCCCAGCAATGGAACAAGAAGGCCAGTGCCAAGAGAATACATCATTCCCACAACACGTGGCTGCCAACAATCCTGCAAGGCTGAGCTGCAGAAGTCAAAGCTTTAAGCTTGGACCAAGACACCATGCTGAGGTTGAACAGTGCTGGCAGGATGGATAGGGATGCAGTAACAAGGAATCGTGATGTGAGCCATCATCTAGTGCTCTCCAGACGGTCACAGAGATGCAGATGTACCTCCTCCATACCAAGGATCATTATTTCTGAGTGGTATTTTTAGACTGTAAGTATTCAGGAGATCATTAGAAGCAAGTAGGCTGTTCTGCATTCCTACAGTCCCACAGAGGTTAGGTTGAGGAGTGAGTTTGGTGGGAAAGACCAAGTCAACTGGATAGAGTACAGAAGGTTTGCTTCACACCTACATAGGACACTGCCTTTTTTTTTCCTGTGTTCTTCAGTCTCCTGTGCTTTATGAACAGTCTTCAAAAGAGATTAATATAAATGAATAAATAAATAAAACGATCCTATCCATATCACTAGTGTCCAGGTTTAAACATCAGCAGTGTCAGTAGCAGCACCTCAGCACCAGTCTGGAAAAGCTTTCCTTGTCCTATGAGATTCATCCTCCTGCTGTATATTACCCAACATATGTTCCAGCAGTGCTTCAGAAGCAGGTTCAGGCTTTCTGGTGCGAGGGCCCCTATCCAAACCAAATATACTGAGTGCAAGAGGCAAGCAGATGAGTGCTAGAGGGTTGTGGTCTTTCCCACATGTTCACTTGGACAGTTCAGACACACTTCTAAAAAGCCATGGTCCCCAGGGACAGTGCTCTGTCTGCAAGGGAATGTACTTGTTAAGCTGGGGAGAGAAAAAGCCTCCTTCTCAGAAATAAAAGAGGTTGTCTTCCAGCATTTATAAAGAGGGACAGTGGCCACTGAAGTGGTTGAGGGTAAAAGCATGCATAAATATCCATAAATATCCACGCTGGAACCACCACCACGTGGTAGCATGTGATGTGTGCATTGTTTCAACTGTGAGGGTGTTGGAGCATGGATTTCCAGATAAGAAGAGGAGGGGAAGCTTCATAGGGAAAATGCTGAGATTTGAGAGAGTAGTGATGACCAGTGGGGAAGGGAAGATGATAACAGATCATAGAATCATTTGAGTTGGAAGGGACCATTAAAGATCATCCAGCCCAAGTCCTCTGCAGTGAACAGGGACATCTACAGTTCAATCAGATGTCCAAGCCCTTCTCAGCATGACTTTTGTGATGGGGCATCCATCACCCCTATGGGCAATCTGTGCCAGTGCCTCACCACCTTCATTGTAAAGAACTCCAAATCTTCCCTCCTTTAGTTTGAAACCATTTTCCCTTGTCCTGTCATCACAGACTCTGCTAAAGAGTCAGTACCCTCCTTTCTTATAGCCCCCCTTTAGGTACTGAAAGGCCACTATTAAGTCTCTTCTCCAGGCTGAACATCCCCATCTCTCTCAGCTTGTCTTTGTAGAGGAGTTGTTCCATCCCTTGGATCATTTTTTGTGGCCCTCCTCTGGGTGCACTCCAACAGCTCCATGTCTCTCCTGTACTGGGGACTCCACATCTGGATGTGGCACCCCAGCACAGAGCAGAGGGGCAGGATCAACTTCCTCACCCTTCTGGCCACACTGTTTTAGATATAGCCTAGGTTGACTGCCTGGGCTGGTAGATAGGGAAGCATTGAGTGTAGGTCATGAATTTAGAAGACAGTGGTATGGATGTGGAAGGGGAAAAAAAACAAACAAAACAGAACTGGAGATAGAATGTCAGGCAGGTCATTAGAAAAGAAGTTTTCAGGGCTTACATTAAAATATATATATATTTAAAATTAGGGAACCTGCATCTAGTCATTTGTTGGGGGTTGTCACAACCCAAAGGGCTGCCAATGGCACAGAAAATCTCTAGAGGCATCCCACATCCACAGCCCACACAGTGCAGAATTCATGGATCCTCACCGAGCCATCCAATAGCCACAGATGTTTGGCTCCACGAAATAAACTAGAGACCATTTTCCAACCCTGAGTGTACTGGCATGTCCCATGTGCCAGCAGCTGAGCTCTCTTGCTTTCTATCTCAGGTAGCCAGGTATCGTTTCTCTCCTGAGCCTGAGCCTTCCTACTGGCTTGAGACTCACATCCAGGATCTCTTCAATCTCCTTGCAGAACCACTGATTAATTAGTCTGTCCTGGAGCTTGACACCCTGTTCTCCCACAGGGACATGTCCCCACCAGACTGCAGCAGAACTCTTCCAGGATGCATGACAGATGCAGCACACTCCATCCTGCCAAGATAGCCTTTGCAAAGGGTCCCTGAAAGCACTACTACTCTGGTTGCCTCCCTGATGGCCTACAATACTTCACTCACTAGCACAGGACAAACAGCAGCTCCTGTAAGCCAGGAAGACGGAGTCACTCACCAGCCTTTGAGCTGAGCATTAAACATCTGGCTGTTGATGCGAGAATGAATAAGCTAGAAGGCTGATGTGAACCAGATTGTTTGCACTCTGTCCAAAAATTCCTTCGCAAGCTTCCAGTGTCGACTTTTGGCTTATCTTTCACACATAGGCTCTCTGGGCACTTTCTGGGAAACCAGGAGAGGTATGCATTCACACCAGTTGAGAAGCAGGATTTGTCATGCTCATTGTGTTAGGCTTCGTCTGAGCAGGCAGGTTTAGGCGTGATTAAGGACATACTCCTCCGTGTCACTGAAATGAGGCAAGGCACTCACCCAAGCTCCAAACCAACTGGAGCAAGGAGGGGAGGGGAAAAAAAAAAAGAGCATGTGAAAAAGACCCTGCTTCCTCCAGGTCCAGGGAGGGAATACAGAGTGAATGAAAGAGAGGATGGCTTGAGTTGTGTTGGAAACACCTGCATGTCCCCATCGTTGTGCCTTGTTTGCCATGGTCAAAGCCTGGCAATCAGCATTTGTACCCGCTCTATCCACTGTTTGACCAGAGGATCAGTGCAGAGTCTGGACATTAGATTACTATTGAATCCTGATCCCCCTCTGCTAGGCAGTCTTTTCTTCAAAGCCTTCTTCTTCAAAAACAAATGAATAAAATCAGTCCTGGACAATCAGGAAGGAATACCAGGTCTGCTACCATCTCCACCTGGCAGCATCTTGCACTTGACCCTGCTGAACCTCATTAGGTATTGTGGGCCCACTTTTCAAGCCTGTCCGTGTCCCTCTGGATGCCATTCCTTCCTTCTACTGTGTCAGTGGCACCGCTCAGCTCGGTGTCATCAGCAAACTGCTGAGAGCATGCTCATTCCCATCATCTATGTCACAGATAAGGATGTTGGAAAGCACTGGTCCCAGGATGGATCCCCTGGGAACATCATTCATGACCAGCCTTCACCTGGACACAGAGCCATTGACTGCGACCCACAGAGACATTGACTGCAACCCTCTGGCCTCAGCCATCCAACCAATTCTTTATCCACCCAATAGCCCAGCCTTCAAATCCATCTCTCTCCAAGTTAGGGATAAGGATGCGGTGCAGGACTATGTCAAAGACCTTGCACAAGTCCAAGTAGACAACATCAGCTGCCCTTCCTTTGTCCACCAATGCTTTCACTTAAATACTGAGTAGTCAAGACAGGAAATTGTGAGATTCCTTTATAGCAGGATCAGTTCAAAGCAGACATTAAGAACTTGGTAGCAGAGAGCAGAAATTGGCTGTCTGAGATCTCTGTAGTCTCCAACACTGCAAGCTTTTAAGGAGAATCTCTTAAAGCATAGAGTTAATATCAGCCTTTGCTGGGAATGGCATGGATCGAGTTGTTTCCCTCTTAGATTAGAAAGATAAAGCATGGGATCCTTCAGGATGCCTTTCAGTTTTATTTCTTGATAATCTCACAACATTTCCTTTGAGAATAGAACCAAATCCTATCAGCCCCCATAAAACAACACACAGAGCTGTGTTGCCTTTCTGGGAATTCCAGCTGGACTTGAGGGAATGGGAATTATCTCTTCTGTTTTCTGAGGACCATCTCTAGGCCACGTTCAGGACCAGGTGTTCCCTCGGTACAGGCAGCCATCACACAAAAGCAACTTTAGTGCATGCAGTGGCCTCAGTGATGAGCTCAAAGAACACAGTCCACAAGATCCCAGCATTACATTAGAATCACTGCAGGAAAGCAACAGACATTTTCTGCCTCCCGGTGCTGAGGAAATGCCTCGATTCTGCAAATTCTGACCCCTAGCACAGGGAAAGAATTGAGGTGCTACACTACTCCTCACAGAGTCCCTTTGGAATTGCAAACAGACTAGCCAGGAAGAAAGAAAAAATTATTGTGCTATAATTTGAAGCACGAAAGAAGACGGTGGAAACAGAGGGACCTTGCAAGTCCTCTGATCAAAATGTTGCTGCCACAGGTACCCTGCCATATGTTCCCACTCACACTTTCAGTATTATTAAAAGTCTTTTCCAGAACTGCATTCCTCTGATGCCTCAAAGCCATCTGCTGATTTTTCCACTTCAAAAGTAGCCATGGCCCAATTTACATCCATTTACATTTGTGCCTAAAATGCTTCAGAGACATGGAGTTTAAATAGCTCCTCTCCCTCCCATACGTGTATGGAAAGATCCCCTCTCCTGTCCATCCTCATATAGGAATTTTCTTCCTATATTGTATTCCAGAAACTCAACTTTGGTGTCTAAAACTAAAGAAGAAATAAAGGTCTGTCGTAGAATCACAGACTCATAGAATCACAGAATGGTCTGGGTTGCAAAGACCCACAGTGCTCATCCAGTTGCAACCCCCTGCTACGTGCAGGGTCACCAACCACCAGACCAGGCTGCCCAGAGCCACATCCAGCCTGGCCTTGAATGCCTGCAGGGATGATCTGTTGTCTGTAGGTTCTTGTTGACAGAACTGTCAGTAGCTCGTAACGTGATGTCATATAGAAATAGCTCATCTTCTTATTAGTACAATTATAAAACTTCCACCTCCTTCCTTCCTGTTCATACCCCCTCTCTACTCCAAGCTGCAGGCAAAGATTTTTGTAATTAAACTGCCAAGCCCCAACAACTCAAGAGAAATCAAATCTGGCCTATGGAGTGTCTTCATTGAAGCTGTCTTTCAGTGGCCCATACAAAAACTCACATGCAAACCCACACATATTCTCACCAGGAATGCCTTCCTAAATGCTGCTTTATGAGTAGGGGAAGCTGGAAAATTCTTTAGGATGGTGAGGTTCAGGAGACACAATCTGAGAAATGTAGATGTTGAAAGGCAGAAAGAACTGTCAAGTCAAGCGAAGGTGGCTTCTGGAGATGTCATCTAATAACTTAAATTCATACCGCACTTCATATCCCAAAGTGCTTCAAGATGAGGGCTGTGATTGCTCATTTTCTTTCGTAATTCAGCTGGGGAAGGAGACAGTAGCCAAACCATGTCAGTAACACAGCAGTTTTCAGGAAGGAATGTGAGTATGGAGTGAAATTTAGTGAAAGGCAACACAATCTTGAGAAGGTAGATGGGGTGGGATTTATCTCACTTGTGTTTCGATGCCTGCAGTGTCTATGTCTCCTGCAGGATGCCCTGAGCTCTCATTTTAGTCGAAAGAAAGAAAGGGTCACGTATATCACACAGATCATTTAATCTGTTTTAGCTATCTATCTGAGATGAGATGAATCACATCCTGCGTCTTCCTGCTGCCCGCCCTTGAATGCAAAGAGTCCAAATGAAGAACTATTTTCAACATAAACACACAGAGCGGGATTTATCTCATGTGTCAAATGTTTACAAAGTACGTTTTCCTCTGAGACAGGAATCCAGCCTTCCACTCAGTCAATGGAAAATCATGGTGCAAAATCTATTCAAGGCACACAACGGAGTCTTTGGAGTGCAACACAAACAGATATAGATTTCATATGCATTATTTACTGAATCATACAATCATAGCCATTTGAGTTGCAAGAGGCCCTTAAAGACCATCTGGTCCCATTTCCCTGCAATGAACGAGACACTCACAGCTCAGCCGTGTGCTCAGAGTTTCATCCAGCCTGATCTTGGATGTCTCCATTATTGACTTGATGAACTTCAATTGTTGGTACTCTTCATTCATTGTGCTGACTTGACCTTCCCTCACTGTCATGAAAGCCTGAACGCTCAACTATGGGACGGATGAATATCTATTGGAAGAACACTTGCACTTGAGATTAGACCCATTCCTAAGGTTAGGTGAGATGCACACGCCAACACCTCCTACATCCCATACCGTGTTTAACAATCACAGTTGGGCAAACACTCATTTTCCCATCCTAGGGTGAAACTGGTGTCTCCAGTGGCACAACACTGCCAAGTGTCATGCGGGGCTCCCTTTGTTATACTGCAGCTGATGAGAAATAGGTTCAGGTTCTTGCAGAGTTTCAGATTTCCTTGGAGATCTGGTGTAATAACACTGACGTCAGAAAACCTGGCACCAGGAGAGAAGGGGATGTTTGGAAAGTGCACAGTTTTGGCAACAGTTCTGTGAGCCTTGATAGCCAGGTAATGGCTTTGAATGATGGCAAAACATCTTCACAGCATTAACTGGCAGGTTCCCAGCTGAAGCGTGGTAGTTGCATGTGTGGGGGGGTGAATTACCAAGTTATGAAGGTTTGGTTGATATATATCTTATAGACACTCATGTGAATGTGAGGAGCGCAGTGTGGAACAGGCATCTCTCCATGCCACAAATGCCAAGGGCTTGAATAACAGGTTGGAGGGATTTCAGCACTAAGTCATAAGCCATTCTCTCTTAAGGCATTGCTGTGTGGCTTCATATCTATACCTTTCCTCTAGATAGCCAGAAAATACCTTCTGCTAATCTGAAACCTCAGGCACAATTCATGGAGCTGATAGATTAGACCCGACAACCTAGCAGGTTCGATTGGGTCATGGAAATATCCACTGAAAGCCACATGAGCACATCTGATTTGGCAATAAAAAAGGGGGAAAAAAAAGAGAGAAAAAAAAAAAAAAAAAAAAAAAAAAAAAAGCATTTGCTACACATAAACAAGAAAAAGGTGCTTTGTTTTATACCCTGAGTGGGGTGTTGCAGTTTATAGCAGATAGACAGAAAACATATGTGAATCATCATGTAGATTATATTTATATTGCCTAATACTCAGGTTTGTTTGGTTGGCATTAACAACAACCCGTGGCTTCCTTTCCTATAATGCTGGTTTACTTTTAATAAAATCTTGCATTCACATCATCTCAGCAATGCATTCTCCTGAGGTGGAGTCAAGGGCAGAGAGGGAAACCTCTGTGAAATTCATTTCAAATGTTATCCCTTACTTCTGCAGTTCCTATTTCCCTCCTCATTTTAAACAAACAAAAAAAGTCAATGCAAGGTACCCACTTATTGCTCTTGCGAAATAAGGAAGAATAATAATAAAATAATAAAAATGCAAGGGAGAATCTGAGAAATGCTTGCCTTATTTTTTCCAGATTCCTTACCAAGATGTACTCGCTATGTCATCGTGCTGGGAGCTAAAAGTGAATGTCAGTATGTACATTTTGGAGCCAAAGTTGTTCCAAGATGACTAAAAAAGATTGACTTTGTCCTTCATTGTGGTGATAATCACAGAACCACACAATCATAGCAAGGCTTAGGTTGGAAGAGAACTTGAAGATCATCGAACACCAATCCATTGGATAGGATGGGACATCCACAACTTCTCTGGGCAATGCTTGGTACAGTGAGAGGGATGATAAATGGAAGAGAATGAAGAAAAGGAGATGGAAGTGAGGAAGCTTTGGGGACTTTGAAATGATTAGACCTGAGTTTTAGGAGTTTGGGATGCTTTACATGCCTGCCTATCAAAAACAAAGCTTGGGTGATAGCAGAAGTCCCTTACCTGCAAATGCAGGGGCTAGCAAGGTGGATTTTCTTGCTAAATGAAAGGAGCCAGGTGAAGGGAAAGGCAGGAATCTCCTCTACAACAAACTTGGTTAGACTTCATAACGCAACATGCAGCTTTTTAGAAGGGCTCATTCTCATAAACAGGTTCACTAAGCTTACAATACACAGCTCCTGATTCTGAACAGACCCTGAACAACTCAAAGCATGATGGACTCAGAGCTGGGGAAGCTGAAATTCATTTACAGAAAGTGAAAGGAAAACCCATGTCAATCTTTCAGAGCACCCAAGTGCTGCCCTACAAGGTGTAGGTCAAACCTTGAGGATGTCACAGTCTTCCATTGCCAGGTATTATATTGTCACAAAAGATAGGTCTGGAGGAAATAAGTTTAATCCAGCCCATCTCCTTGCACCAAGGCAGGATCAGCTCTCCCTCACACCAGGCAAAACGTGTCAATGTGACACTTAGGGACAGGGTTTAGTGGCTATGGTGGGGATGGGCTGATGGCTGGATTTGAGGATCTTAGAGGTCCTCTCCAACCTTAATGTTTCTATGATTCTAATGACCTGGGAACTGCAGCCTTCCTCTGAGAGTGCAGGTGAACAATCATTCACTTATGGCAAGGGGAGATGGAGGCATAGGAAAATTAAAGAGGGATGGCAGGTATAGAGACTGCTGGTCTATTCAGTGTCTCCTTATACCCATTCCTCTCTCAGATCAGGCATAGCTGTGCCTTTCTTCATTTTCTACTGAAGATTTCATTTGTGCTCAACAGTACAATGGGGTTGTTTCCTAAAGCAAGGCCTGGTCCTTCACCCTCTTCCTTAGAGCCATGGGAAGCAAAAACAATTACTTTTGACCTCCCAAGCCCAATCCATCCCCATTGCTTCTCTTCAGTTACACAGATGTCAAAGCATCTGTGGCTGGAGCAGAGAATGGGCTTTGCATTATGTCCAGCTGTTAGGCAAATTGAGGAGTAGAAAGTCTGCATTTGGGATCTTTTTTTCCCTTTCAGTGCTGTCAGTCAGATGGAACAGCAAGTCCCCTAAAATAGTTATGAATAACCATTAATAGGAGAAGACTTTGAAAATGTTCCTTGTTTATACATCTGCTGGAGGGTCTAAATCCTGGTAGAGCTTAGAAAAATCCACCGTTTTCACTAAGCTTTCAACTCTGCTTGGGCAAAAATCTCTGCAGATCAGGATAATAAATGCATGTCATGCCATATGTATAGACATTTTCTTCCAAGGCTGTTTTTAATTTCTCCTTTCAGGCATGTTTTGCCCCTATGGTTGCCTTTGCTGGCTCTGTAAGAACCAACTTCAGCACGTCTCTGAACACTTTCCAAACAGAATGCTCATTCATGTCCTCAGCTCCGAGATGAGTAACAGTCTGCAGCCATGTACCTCAGGAGCCATAAAGCGGAGTGGACTGGATTAGAAAAGCTCCTGTTCTCCTTCCCACAGTGTTTTCTTGTTGTTTTTTTTTCATGCTGGTGATATTCTGGAGGAACACAGGGCTTGAAAGCAAAGCCAACAGGAGGACCCTGGAGATTCAAGTCCTCACATCTCTGAATTTGGCAGCCTCAGCCTCTCGTGATTGTTACTTCTGCTTCAAGGACATCTCACTGCCCACACCACAAGTTCAGTCCATGGTGTATTTGAGACCCCACTAAAGCAGACTCTCAAAAAGGGGTTAGTAGAGTAACCTGGCAAATATCAGGACTGCTCACCTCATCCATCCTGCCTTCACTTGTAGGACAACTCTCAGAAATGCTGCATGACCTTCTAGTTGTCTCTTGCAGGCTGCTGCTGATGGATGTGTCCTTTGGCTCATGTCGGCTTCTATTCCAGTCTCTGGTCCATGGAATCATTAAGGTTGGAAAAGATCTCCAAAGCCATCAAGTCAAATCATCCACCTACCACCAATATTGCCCATTAAACCACATCTCTCAGTGCAACATCTCCAAGGCTCTTGAACACCTCCAGGGGCTGTGACTCCCCCACCTCCCTGCGCAGCCTGTGCCAATGCATCGTCACTCTTTTGGAGAACAAATTTTTACTAAGATCCAACCTGAACCTCCCCTGGCACAATGTGAGGCCATTCCTTCTCATCCTATCACAGTTACTCATGAGAAGAGACCAACCCCCACCTCATCACAACCGCCCTCGAGGCAGTAAGCAACTCAAAAACGTCCCCAGGTTTGCATGCTGCTCATGCCCTGAGAATCTGCTCAAGTAGAAGCTGAGAGTACTGAACACTTTGCAGTGATTTCCCAAAGCCACCAATTCAAAGCCCTTGAAATAAAGAAGTTTTTTGTCATGGTATGAGTTAGGAAGAAGTGATCCTCTAAGAAGGCAAAAGACAAAACCCTCAGGGACACCAAGTATAGCCACGATACTTCTGATTTGAGCAGACTTTCTGGAAATGCCTTTTAATGTGTTGGGGGACTGAGCAACAAGAGACCCAGAGAAGTGCTGGATGGTCCTATTGGAGACGTCCAAAATATGGTGGATATGGCACTGGGCACCCAACTCTGGGTGCTCCTTCTGGGGTAGGGTTGAGCCAGAGGGGCTCCAACCTCAGCCATTCTGCTACCCTGTGACATCTGGACACCTTTTACCATCAGTTCAAGCAGTGAGATTTGCTATCACCTCACGGATAGTTTGCATTGCCAAACCGTTTGGCCGCCCCAAAAGTCACTGAGCTATTTGCTACGCATATTAGGGAAGCGATCAGAGGGAAGCTTATTTGTCATAATTTGTTTTTGCCTTCAAATCTTGGCTGGGTTTTTCCTTATAACAATAAACTGGTGTCCCCTTCTTCCCCCCCACCTCCCACCCCCCATCCTTTTTTTCCCAAATGATATCACAGCAATAAAGCACACTGGAGTGAATTTTACCATTCATACACAGCATGGGTGGGTGAAGGCAGAGGCCACACTGCAGTACCACCCCCAGGCACATATTAATGGGGCCCATAAAACACACCCTGTTGTGTCTTCTGACTTAATTGTCAAATGGTTTCCAGATTGAAAGCCCCTGAGTAGAATCTTTTAGAAGATCTACGTTCATTATGAAACATCAAAAGCAACAGTAAACATAGGAAATGGGAGCTGCCATTTCCAACTCATGGAGACATACATCAGTCAACGGGGTTGCTAACTTTTTCTTTCATACTGGCCCAAACTGATTAAAAAGAAGAAAGGAAAATAAAAGGAACAAAACATACCTAGTAGCCAGAAACTGATTACATCAAATCTGGCCTGATGGTCTGCTTATGCTCTCATGGCCCTGGCTAGTTCTCTGCCTGCTTTTGAGTTATAAGAATGCATAAGAAAGTAGAAAGAAAATGGTACCTGGTACTGATCATGGGCAGACACACAACAACAAAGACCCTGGAGCCCAGCTCTGGTGTGGGGTGGTCCAGAATCAGAGCTGTCATAACTGTCATTTGGTACCAAACAATCTTACACCCCTGAGAGTGACCACTGGACCTCAGCCCTGAAAAACCCCAGTGTTCTTCTAAGTCTTAGTTTGGCAAGTTTAGGAAGGAAGGAAGGAAGGAAGGAAGGAAGGAAGGAAGGAAGGAAGGAAGGAAGGAAGGAAGGAAGGAAGGAAGGAAGGAAGGAAGGAAGGAAGGAAGGAAGGAAGGAAGGAAGGAAGGAAGGAAGGAAGGAAGGAAGGAAGGAAGGAAGGAAGGAAGGAAGGAAGGAAGGAAGGAAGGAAGGAAGGAAGGAAGGAAGGAAGGAAGGAAGGAAGGAAGGAAAGAAAGAACTGGCAAGCACACCTACTAGACTGTCTATGGAACCATGGATCCTCTATGTGCTACATTTCCACATTTCTCCACTCTTCCCCTCATATTTTAGATGTCAGGTAAGTCTATGTAGGCAATAAAAGCATTTTAGTGGTTTCCCAGTCTTGGGAATAGAAACTAAGGGGGAAAAATACTATCAGTACTTTAACAATCTATGCAGTATCTCTGTATTCATAGATCACCTGGAGAGGCCCATCATCACATGGAGGTATTTTAGTGCTATCTGTGTTGTTATCAAGTAGACGACTAAAACAGTCTACTATCAGTTTGCTAATAGAAGTGTTTGAAAACAGCCAGATGACTTCCACTCTGTTCCTCCCTGTGGACAATAAAGAGGGTTTGTTGTGGGTAGTTCAGACTGCAAACTATTCTCTGCACATTGAAACTTGGATGGCATCAACATCACCCTTTTTCTCTGCTCAACTTCTTCATGAAATCCACTGCAATTCCAAGAGAATTCTACATGACATCACTGTATGTAAAATGAGGTTGATAGCACTTTCTTTCTCCTTCTCACTGCCTGTTTTGTCTATCAGTGCTGGAGATTCTCCTGGTTATTTTTCAGAGTGTAGCGCTTTATACATCACAGCTTCAGCCTGTTCCTCTTCTAGGACAATTCATTTGCAAATAATGGGGGAACATACATAGACCTTATCATGCACATTGGAGCCTTAGCTTGCCTTCTAACAGCTTCAGATCACAAGGGTGATTTGAGCTAACAGTGAGAATAGAAAATAGCATCTTCAAGTTCAAGCCTGAGAGTAACAAAGAGCCAGTGGGGAGATCCTCATCTGTTCTCTTAGACCTCGAGGTGGAAAGCTGGAAATATAAGCAGCAGCTTTGGCCATGATTTTGTCTTCATAAAGAGGCATGGATATCACAACAACTGGCTTTACCAAAACATCATGCCAGCCAAGTCAAAGCATGTAGATGGTTCTTCTGGGAGTGTGGCGAAGGGCATGTGAGTGGTGCAGGAACATCTGCGGAAGGTTTTTCTGTCTCTCTGCCATCCTCCTGCACTGGGAGAAACTCATCTTCTCAGCCTTGTGAGAGTGGTATCTTTCTCAAGCATGAAATATGGTGCAGATTAACAGGAAAACCAAGTCACGGAAACATTAAAAAAAAACAACAAAAAGAGGGCTGTATGGATGAGGAGAGGTCATCACGGCCTCTTCTTTCCCTCCAGGCAGGATCATCTCTCCCTAAGTCATTTCTGACAGATGTTTGTCTAATGTGTTTTTAAAGACCTCAGTCGGTTCAAGAAGCACAGCCTCCCCAGGCAGTCCACCTGAGTGCTTAACTGGCTTTACGGTTAGCAGCTTGCCTCTCAAGTTTAGCTGAGCTCTCCTGGGGCTCTGTTTAAGCCCATGACTTCATGCCTTGTTCCCTGAGGATACAGGGAGGAGCTTATTCCCTTCCTCTTTACAGCCTTTTTTTTATGTAGTCAAAGTGCTGCAGGGAACCCTGGATAATGCCTTCTTACTGCCTTTTTGATGTCGGTGCTGTTGGCCAACTTCAGCTGTGCCATGAGCTCCCATGTATTCCTGCAGGGTTTACACTTAAACGTGGCTAAATTCAATCCTTCTGCTGTCCTGCTGCTGGCCAGTGATGGTGACACAACAGCTGTCAGGTCTCTGCTCAGCACCATGAAGGTTGCAGGGAAGACTTGTTCTCTGTGGACTTTTGACAGCAGAGTTCTATGCTTGTGGAAGGCACTTGCAATGCAGGTGGTCCCCTTGAGGGGGTGATGTTTGCTCTTAGCTCTACAATGCCAGCCTGTGACAGTAGTAATACCACCCATACCCTGTCTAGAGTCTGTGTTGGCTTCAATGAGGTTCATGATTGTTTAAGCTTTACTCTTAATTATTCTGAATCGATGCCCTGTGAAAAAGGTCTTTGCCAGATGCACCCATGACATAAATAAAGAACAATCTTTAATGCGGTCTGTGTAATTCCTGTGCGTATCACTGCCCATTGGCCCATAAGGTCCCTTTGGATCTAAGCAAAGCCCACCAGGGACCTCAGGGGCCTGGTGGGTTTCATTTCATCCATGCCAGCTATGTACAGCTTGTGAAAATACTGCCCTCCAGCTAGGCTACCAAACCTGTTTAAAGTCTCCTCTACTAGAGAGCTGAGATATTAACACGAGGTATGAATATGACACAGCAGGGGGCTGTGCTGACATTCACTGAGACCCCGAGGACAGACTGGAGAGCTGAGTGGAAAGGAACCCGATGGGGTTCAACAAGAGCAAGTGGTCCAACAAGAGTCCTACACCTGGGGAGGAATAACTGCAAGCATCAGTGTGGGTTATACAAAACACCCTAAAAATATTTCATCTCGTTTGCCCATAGACACGTCTCCTGTGATGAAAGACTGGGCAAGTAAAAGCTTGAGGAATCCCATTACATTTTATGCTGGAAAAACAGCTAAGCCTTGCTAGCAGGTCCTGAAGACAGATAATAATATATGAGATGGGCTGAGGCCAACAGCTGCTCCCATTCCTTCTCTCTGTGCGGGTAGTCAGAAGGAGGCATTTCTTCAATTATAAATGACTTGCTGTAGCTGTCCTCTTTCAGAACAGCCATGGAGTATTGCCTCACAACAAATATAACCACTTCTTTTTTTACCTCCTTCACCCCCACCTCTCTATCAAGGTCTGTATGAGTTTCTAAGCCTTCTGTTATCAGCCCACATTGCCAGGCAGGAGGCTTCCCTCCAGCTCCCAGACTGCTTTTTCACTTCAGAAGCCAGCAGGGAGTGGGAAACACAGCAGAGGCCACGTTCCTGCCATTTATTTGCCTTGCACCCTGGTTGCCTCACTCTGTTTACCCTGCTAGAGGGTACTGGCAGCCTGCTCCAAGACCTCATCTTGTGCTTGGGCATGCCAAGTAGATCCAGAAGAGAAAACAAGAGTGTATTGTACTCTGAAAAGGTCACTACATCACTTCCTAGGTGATGTAGGCTTTCACTTGCATCTCTCTGTAGCAGGATTTGAAAGCCTATCCCAGCTACCCTTGGTTACAGCTGCACTGCAATTCAGCTTTGTGTCTGGGTTGATCTGAGGATGAAGGCCAGTGACCCTGCAAAGAGTTGGGAACGGGAAACGCCTGAGGTTCTGATGTGAGAAAAGAGATCCAAATGTAAACCTGTGACAAAGGGACACCACTGGGATAACCCACACTGCGTTGCTCCATCACAACTATTTTCCCACTGCCATTGGTTTTCTTATGTTTCTCTCCATTTTGTAGTGGGTGAATGTTTTGTTCCTGATCCTACTGAAAACAACAACATTCCATAGGTGCCCATTCCAAGATCCATTCTACATAAATGGTTCGAGTTAAGCTGCCTAGATTTGGAGGATACTCAAGTTTAAAAGCACGGATGCGGGCTCTTCCATCCAGATGGTCTTAGAGTCACTGGCCAGACTCTGATATATTTAATTTAATTAACCATGTCACACAATCTTTCCCATAAATACATTTGAGCTCAAGATTTTGAGGCTTCCATGAGAAGAGTGGTCAACTTGTAAGGTCTCTGTAAACTCTCCCTAACAGTCCTTATAGTCTTTTAATAGAAAGGATCTACTATAAGTTAGTTCAAGAAGTAAAATCATAAGGAAAAACAGAAGTAAGAGCAAGAAAACTTAGATGTAGAGAGATTTTTACTTTTCTGCAGTAAACATAAGGTCAGCGGTTTATGCTATTTAGTTCTGCCTTGACCACACAGTAGGAAAACCAATGTCTGCCTTCTCATTTGTCTGCTTTTTCTTAGACTTCAGGTATTTTGGTAAAACTTATCAACATATTCATACATACATAAATAAAAAAGGAAAACAACACCAACCCTGAAACATTCTGTCGACACTGAGCTCATCCCTATTTTGTTGTGGGGCTGATAGTTCCCATCTGCAACAACAGGAACCCTATCAGTGGTTGGGATTTTCAGACTTCTCCCTGTATTTACAAAGGACTTTAGTTACGATCCCTGGAGACAGTCATCATGATGTCAGTGTCCCCGTCATGATGGTGTGTCTCACTCTGCTTGACAGGGCTCAAGATTTACTAAAGCGACAGTCCTTACCTTGAAGAGGTATTACAGAATGTCATTGAATTTAGTGGGGGATGCACAGAAAAAGTAGCAGCCCACCACCATTATTAGCTGCATTATCTAACTCTCTCTCCTGAAAACTGCTGCTATGAGTGGTGATGTGGATGCCTTTGCATATACATGCTGCTGTGTTACAGCTGTGTCTTTTGAGGTGAGATTCATGTGTCCAAAGTGCACACATATGAACATATGAGCCTCACCAGGTTCTTGGCTTCATCTTCTGCTCTCACTCAGACTCCTTCCTTCTACTCATCCCTTGCCAAAACCTTGGCGCCCGATGGCTGCCAAACACGCTCTAGGAACATCTGCCTGCCAGAAAGGCATCTGCAGGGAGTCCACTGCTGCTACTTCTCTATGGAAGCTGACAGCCTTCGAGGCTTGGAAGAGTTGCTCAACTCCTCATGGCTCTTCCAATCTGCACCATTTCCACTGCAGCGCCTTCCATTACCATCGAGTCATAGGGTCACCGAATATCATGAGTTGGAAGGGAACCAAAAGGATCACCAAGTCCAACTCCTGGCTCCACGCAGGACCACTCAAAATTCAAATCCTATGTCTGAAAATGTTGTCTAAATGCCTCTTGAACTGCAGCAGCTTGGTGCTGGGATCACTGCCATGGAGAGCCTGCCTCAGTGCCCAAACACCCTCTCAGTGAAGAGCATTTTCCTAATACCCAACCTGACCCTGCCTTGATTCAGCTTCATTCTGTTAGTAGACCCACCATTTTCATTGTCCCGCAGGAAATCACACACCATCCATCTCTGTATCCCCTGAAGAGCATTTCTGTAGCACCCCGATGTTTGGCACCTCCTTGGCTTGTCTTCATGGCTCAGTGGCCAAAACTCCTGAGCACTGCAGTGGAAGAACATATCAAGTTGCAATGCTGCATTGCAATGCAATGTTTTATGGAAGCATACTAATAGAAAGAAATAATTACAATTCCTGGGATTGCACTGGAGATCCACATGACTCAAATCTTGAAGAATTAGGTCAATATTATCAGTTTATCCATGTTTTGTTTCCAGTGGTTCCAATTACTTCTCCCCACTCATCCTTTTTTACCTGCCTATGTAAAATCTCAGTAGGTCTCATCCTACCCTTGTAACGTTTGACACAGTGACACCCTGACCTTGCTTATACCTTACAAGCCCTGTTGTAGTAAAAATAATGTGTGTTTAGAGCATATTTTGTCAGTTAGAAGCACTTTTATGCAAGAGCCATCATTGGTATGGACTTCTTGCACCTCTACCTCTGGCCACAAGAAGAGCCCCTTGGGTCAAAGTGCTGTAGCAGAACAGTAAATGAGCAAAGCTGCAAACATTCTTTTCCACCAAAGTGGAGGCATTTAGCAGGCGCTCCTTTTCTTGTAGAAGCCAAGACATGGTCTTGTTCCTGGGCAGGAGGAATGAAGCTGTAGATCCCTAGAATAACTCAACAGCTTCATGCATATTTGGGGACCAGTTTGCTGAGCATCGCTTCAGCTCTCTGACACAATCACATCCTTCCCAGCATTACTTTTTCACAGTTCCAAGCCAAAATAAGAAGAAACCCCATTCTTTCGATGTCTTTCAAGGAGCAGGAGGTAGGGAATGTGTGTAACATGTGTTTTGCAGTAGGACATCTTACCGCAGACCAATCCATCACTGTCCATCCTCACTGCTGGGCCCTGGCGGCAGGTCATTGCTGGAGTCCCGGATCCACCTCCCCTTCAGAAGTGATCAAAGGCTGAGATTGGGAACAGTGTAAGATTTCCTGGCTGGGATTACAGCCCAGCTGGAGCACGTAACACCTTCTCTTTAAGGAGTAGGGTTCGTTTTAACTGCCCTGCCTGCCTCAGACCCTGAGCAGCAATTCTCATTGAACCTGATGATCTCAGAGGTCTTTTCCAACCCAAATGATCCGCTGATTTTTGCACAAAAGGAGAACATCAGTGCAACCCCCAGCCAAAAAGCCTGCAGCAAACTGGTGTTGAGTAAGGCTCACCCTCAGCAGGAGCTGTCCTAACACAGGACATCGAATGAAATAGCTGCCAAACTCTAAACAAGGTCACTGAGTATGTCAGAGATGAGCCCAGACAGCATTTAGAGAAAAAAATATAGCAGAAAAATTATATTGGTGCCTATTAACATGAGCACACGCTGCTTCTGCTTCATGACTTCTCATCTGCCAGTGCTTCATGTTGGACATTCGTGGTGCCAGGCATGAAGATGCCAAGCATTGTACCTCTATGGCCATAACTGGGTGGGAAAAGGTGGCTCCCTGGGTTGGATGTAGGGCTGTGTGACTTTGCAAGAGGCAGAAAGAAAACCCTTCCATGGTTTCACCTTCCTGATTTAGGTTGGATATAAGGAAAAAGTTCTTTACAATGAGGGTAGTTAAGCACTGCAACAAGTTGTGCAGGGTTGTGGTAGATGCCTCTTCATCAGAGACATTAAAGGTCAGGCTGGATGGGGCTCTGAGCACCTGATCAAACTGTAGGTGCCCCTGGCCATTGCAGGAACGTTGGACCAGATGGCCTTTAAGGGTCCTTTCAAACAATTCTACGACTCTGTGATCTTCTCCTGAATGGGAAGGCTACAAACACAGGACCTTAAAAGATTTCTGCAGGCTGCAGCAGGATACAGACTGACAGCTAGGACCAGCAGCATAAACAGTCAGCCAAGACAACACTTCCAAGAAGAGAAATAGGAAAGAAAGCCCCACCAGCACCTGGTGAGGTTAGCATTGGTCCATGGGATGCTGCAGGAGCAATAGGGGCAACCTGTGAAGACGTGTCTTTCCTTTGCACCAGCAGAGGGGAGTGTCTTGGGTACATAGTAATAGAAAAGATCTAAACCCACAGTCTACTGCTACCATAGCAAGAAGGTAGTGCAGAGCCTTTCACAAATCAAATGTGGGCTATCCAAAGAATTCTGGCCTCCCCAGTTATTAAGTGCCGTACTCCATTACCCCTCTTTTCTCCTCTCCTCCATAAAAAAACTACAATTTTCTCCTGCATTAATTTTTTTTCTTCTTTCCCTGCCTCACTGCCTTAGGTGAAAGGCTTGGCCATGTGCTGGAGTTGTCACAGCTTCTTGTAAGCACTCCATATATTATGTGGGCTGACTCCCACAAAGGCTTTGCACTCAGGCTCCATGACAGTGTTTTCCAGCACTGCCTTGTTGCTTCCAATTACCCTGACACAGAGCTGAAGGAGAAGCAAAGATCCATGTCTCCTATCCGAAGGCTTGCAGGAAACTTCCCTCAGCGTGCTTGTTCACCATCCTCCTTGTGGATGAGTTACAGCACAAAGAAAATGTCAGCATCCTCCCCACCTGCTTTGGTGAGCAGCCGGAAACTCACGTGTAAGGAAGAATTATGCATGTACTGAGGCAGAACATGCCATATTGTTTAGGCTTTAAGGGCAGGCAACAACGTGGGATGTGGCATGAATCACAGCTGTGGTTTGCCTGGAGGATAGGGTACCCTGCGTGGGGCAGCTGGTGCTGATTATCCAGAGGGGTTCTCCTTTTTTTTTAATTTCCCCCCATTATAATTGGATCCAGTAATTCATCCTCAGCATGGGCTGCATGTCTGCTCTCTCAGGGATGGGTTAGTAATCCATCACAGGGAGATAGCGAGCTATTCCTCTTCTTTGCTTTCTCCCAGGTGATTTCAGAGCAGCCAACGTATTTCTACCACCCGAGGCACGTGGAGACGATGTCCTGGTGTGCTCAATCCCCAACAAGAGGCACCACCAAAAGCAGTGTTTCTAGTTAAATACAATGGAAGATAAGCAGAATGACAAGCAGGGGGAAAAAGCCAGGAGTGGAGGTCTCACAAATGCTTCACAATGGAAAACCAAAAAACGTCTAATAATGTGATGGCAGCTCACACAGTGATATAAATCACATATCAGAAAACCAACTGTCCTGCCTCAAACCCCAGCTCAAATAACTGCTCATCTTTCTTTCCACTGGTAATTTTCACATTAAAAAAGCTTTGCAAAACACGGGCAACCAGGAAAGTGCCTTCACATTCCCAAACAAAACACGGGGCTGCCTAGCACCAAATACCCCAGGAGTTCAGGGCAAGAAGGATCAATCATAGAATCATTAAGGTTGGAAAAGAGCACGAATATCATCCAGTCCAATTACCAACCTACCACCACTGTAACACTAAGCCCGTCCCCCATGGTGGGGATGGACTGATGGTTGGACTTGGGGATCCTAGTGGTCTTTTCCAACCCCAGTGATTCTATGATTCTATGAATCCATACTTCTATGAGCAGATGTTAAAATGAGGGGTGTAGAAACCATTCTATCTTCAGCTCAGTCTCAGTCCTCCAAACCAGCTCAGTCTACCATAACAGCACAAGAATTGCTGTGCTGGGTCAATGGTTCATCTAACTTGGTGTCTACCCCTGGCAAAAGCAGAGAATAACGTAAGTGTACACTTGCACACCCAGCTCTTGGTAATCCCATTTTATGCAAGGTATCTTCTCATACCCCAACTAATAGTTTGGGGGCTACAGCTCAAATAATGCACCAGACATCAACTTCAGGAGGACTATGGGCAAAAGTCACTTGGGGCTGTTAGGAGCATCCCTTCTCCTCCCACCTGCCTCCTCAGCTCATTCATCCCTGCAGCCCTGCTCCCAGGTGTTGACAAAGCTGGCATGGTCCAGCCACGGTAGCTTTTCACCAATGGCTGCTAATACCTCAGCAACCCCTGCCCCGTGGTTAGAAATGATCGCAGAGCTCTGTAGTTCATAAAATTCCGAGATTATTAGTTTAATAATAACTCTAGTCTTTCCATGTCAGTACATTATAGACCCCCGGCTAGGCGTTTTAAATCCAGGACTATGAGAGAATGTTGTAAAGTCTCCAGCCCACAAATGTGTTTTTTTTGGTTGTTTTTCTTTTTTTCCTTGAGAAAGAGGAAAATTAATAGACAACCTAGAGAATGGGAATAAATCCAGGAGACAAAGCTAAAGAACGAGAGGGTGGGGGGGGGGGGAGGGGGAGGAAGAAAAAACAGTGGAAAAAAGCCAGAGGGAAAAAAGATGGAGGCTGATAAATGGATCTGTAGAAAGGCACATTGAAGCTTTGTTTACAGTCTCATGGTACCAAAGCATTCAGCATTAATAGCCTTCGACACCTTGTAAACTCAGCAAAACTAATTTTGCAGGGAAGAAGTGCTTTCCAGGACTCCCCTCCCTCTTGCTTAGCATGCGTTTTCAAGGGCTGACATGTCCATGACAATGGTAAGGAAGTAGGAAGGTTTGCTAGGATGCCTGGGGTAATGTCCCATGCACTCTTGCAAAGACAAAACACAAACAACCCGATCAGATCTTTAATGACCCCAAGCACCCCATAACACTCTGCTGGTACAGTGGGAAAACTCATACACTTATGAGGTAGCCAGTCATTATTATCCCAAGCTGATGGATAGTGAGACTATGTAAGGTATTCCAGGGTCACACGGAAAACTAGCATCAAAGCTGGGACAAAGGTGGAGGGCTGCACCTTGTGATACTAACAGAGCCCACCCCAAAGCATGAAATGAAATGCATTGTGCTCCTTTACCATCATATTCATGCAGCTTAACAGGCATGGCCCTGCTGGTGCATCCCAAATCAAGTACCCTTGTTAGGGTCGGGCTGACCAAATGCATTAGACCAGGTTCGTGGTCCAAGGACCATGGAGAAAAACCCCTATGAACAATTCTCATGATGCCCATAGGCCTTTTGAGA